>NW_027366843.1:0-65182 GCF_046119375.1 Phyllobates terribilis | reverse complement strand
AATTACTGTTTGTGCATTTACAATATTCATTGATTTTTGCCATTGAAAAACATCATGTTATTCATATACCAGAAATGTTTGAAGCTACTGACTGAATGAAAGGAGCTGGCATCTCACTCTCTTTGAATCTTCGTTATCATGCTAAGAGGAGCAGGAAAAAGCAAAAAATTTCAGAATTGCACCTTGCAATGTGGAGAAATTACTGTTTGTGCATTTACAATATTCATTGATTTTTACCATTGAAAAACGTCCCGAAATGATTGAAGCTACTGACTGAATGAAAGTAGCTGGCATCTCACTCTCTTTGAATCTTCTTTATCATGCTAAGAGGAGCAGGAAAAAGCAAAAAATTTCAGACTTGCACCTTGCAATGCGGAGAAATTACTGTTTGTGCATTTACAATATTCATTGATTTTTGCCATTGAAAAACGTCCAGAAATGATTGAAGGTACTGACTGAATGAAAGGAGCTGGCATCTCACTCTCTTTGAATCTTCTTTATCATGCTAAGAGGAGCAGGAAAAAGCAAAAAATTTCAGAATTGCACCTTGCAATGCGGAGAAATTACTGTTTGTGCATTTACAATATTCATTGATTTTTGCCACTGAAAAACGTCCAGAAATGATTGAAGCTACTGACTGAATGAAAGGAGCTGGCATCTCACTCTCTTTGAATCTTCTTTATCATGCTAAGAGGAGCAGGAAAAAGCAAAAAATTTCAGAATTGCACCTTGCAATGCGGAGAAATTACAGTTTGTGCATTTACAATATTCATTGATTTTTGCCATTGAAAAACATCCAGAAATGATTGAAGCTACTGACTGAATGAAAGGAGCTGGCATCTCACTCTCTTTGAATCTTCTTTATCATGCTAAGAGGAGCAGGAAAAAGCAAAAAATTTCAGAATTGCACCTTGCAATGCGGAGAAATTACTGTTTGTGCATTTACAATATTCATTGATTTTTGCCATTGAAAAACATCATGTTATTCATATACCAGAAATGTTTGAAGCTACTGACTGAAAGGAGCTGGCATCTCACTCTCTTTGAATCTTCTTTATCATGCTAAGAGGAGCAGGAAAAAGCAAAAAAATTTCAGAATTGCACCTTGCAATGTGGAGAAATTACTGTTTGTGCATTTACAATATTCATTGATTTTTACCATTGAAAAACGTCCAGAAATGATTGAAGCTACTGACTGAATGAAAGTAGCTGGCATCTCACTCTCTTTGAATCTTCTTTATCATGCTAAGAGGAGCAGGAAAAAGCAAAAATTTCAGACTTGCACCTTGCAATGCGGAGAAATTACTGTTTGTGCATTTACAATATTCATTGATTTTTGCCATTGAAAAACATCATGTTATTCATATACCAGAAATGTTTGAAGCTACTGACTGAATGAAAGGAGCTGGCATCTCACTCTCTTTGAATCTTCTTTATCATGCTAAGAGGAGCAGGAAAAAGCAAAAAATTTCAGAATTGCACCTTGCAATGCGGAGAAATTACTGTTTGTGCATTTACAATATTCATTGATTTTTGCCATTGAAAAACATCATGTTATTCATATACCAGAAATGTTTGAAGCTACTGACTGAATGAAAGGAGCTGGCATCTCACTCTCTTTGAATCTTCTTTATCATGCTAAGAGGAGCAGGAAAAAGCAAAAAATTTCAGACTTGCACCTTGCAATGCGGAGAAATTACTGTTTGTGCATTTACAATATTCATTGATTTTTGCCATTGAAAAACATCATGTTATTCATATACCAGAAATGTTTGAAGCTACTGACTGAATGAAAGGAGCTGGCATCTCACTCTCTTTGAATCTTCTTTATCATGCTAAGAGGAGCAGGAAAAAGCAAAAAATTTCAGAATTGCACCTTGCAATGCGGAGAAATTACTGTTTGTGCATTTACAATATTCATTGATTTTTGCCATTGAAAAACATCATGTTATTCATATACCAGAAATGTTTGAAGCTACTGACTGAATGAAAGGAGCTGGCATCTCACTCTCTTTGAATCTTCTTTATCATGCTAAGAGGAGCAGGAAAAAGCAAAAAATTTCAGAATTGCACCTTGCAATGCGGAGAAATTACTGTTTGTGCTTTTACAATATTCATTGATTTTTGCCATTGAAAAACGTCCAGAAATGATTGAAGCTACTGACTGAATGAAAGGAGCTGGCATCTCACTCTCTTTGAATCTTCTTTATCATGCTAAGAGGAGCAGGAAAAATCAAAAAATTTCAGAATTGCACCTTGCAATGCGGAGAAATTACTGTTTGTGCATTTACAATATTCATTGATTTTTGCCATTGAAAAACATGTTATTCATATACCAGAAATGTTTGAAGCTACTGACTGAATGAAAGGAGCTGGCACCTCACTCTCTTTGAATCTTCTTTATCATGCTAAGAGGAGCGGGAAAAAGCAAAAAATTTCAGAATTGCACCTTGCAATGCGGAGAAATTACTGTTTGTGCATTTACAATATTCATTGATTTTTGCCATTGAAAAACGTCCAGAAATGATTGAAGCTACTGACTGAATGAAAGGAGCTGGCATCTCACTCTCTTTGAATCTTCTTTATCATGCTAAGAGGAGCAGGAAAAAGCAAAAAATTTCAGAATTGCACCTTGCAATGCGGAGAAATTACTGTTTGTGCATTTACAATATTCATTGATTTTTGCCATTGAAAAACGTCCAGAAATGATTGAAGCTACTGACTGAATGAAAGGAGCTGGCATCTCACTCTCTTTGAATCTTCTTTATCATGCTAAGAGGAGCAGGAAAAAGCAAAAAATTTCAGAATTGCACCTTGCAATGCGGAGAAATTACAGTTTGTGCATTTACAATATTCATTGATTTTTGCCATTGAAAAACATCCAGAAATGATTGAAGCTACTGACTGAATGAAAGGAGCTGGCATCTCACTCTCTTTGAATCTTCTTTATCATGCTAAGAGGAGCAGGAAAAAGCAAAAAATTTCAGAATTGCACCTTGCAATGCGGAGAAATTACTGTTTGTGCATTTACAATATTCATTGATTTTTGCCATTGAAAAACATCATGTTATTCATATACCAGAAATGTTTGAAGCTACTGACTGAATGAAAGGAGCTGGCATCTCACTCTCTTTGAATCTTCGTTATCATGCTAAGAGGAGCAGGAAAAAGCAAAAAATTTCAGAATTGCACCTTGCAATGTGGAGAAATTACTGTTTGTGCATTTACAATATTCATTGATTTTTACCATTGAAAAACGTCCCGAAATGATTGAAGCTACTGACTGAATGAAAGTAGCTGGCATCTCACTCTCTTTGAATCTTCTTTATCATGCTAAGAGGAGCAGGAAAAAGCAAAAAATTTCAGACTTGCACCTTGCAATGCGGAGAAATTACTGTTTGTGCATTTACAATATTCATTGATTTTTGCCATTGAAAAACGTCCAGAAATGATTGAAGGTACTGACTGAATGAAAGAAGCTGGCATCTCACTCTCTTTGAATCTTCTTTATCATGCTAAGAGGAGCAGGAAAAAGCAAAAAATTTCAGAATTGCACCTTGCAATGCGGAGAAATTACTGTTTGTGCATTTACAATATTCATTGATTTTTGCCACTGAAAAACGTCCAGAAATGATTGAAGCTACTGACTGAATGAAAGGAGCTGGCATCTCACTCTCTTTGAATCTTCTTTATCATGCTAAGAGGAGCAGGAAAAAGCAAAAAATTTCAGAATTGCACCTTGCAATGCGGAGAAATTACAGTTTGTGCATTTACAATATTCATTGATTTTTGCCATTGAAAAACATCCAGAAATGATTGAAGCTACTGACTGAATGAAAGGAGCTGGCATCTCACTCTCTTTGAATCTTCTTTATCATGCTAAGAGGAGCAGGAAAAAGCAAAAAATTTCAGAATTGCACCTTGCAATGCGGAGAAATTACTGTTTGTGCATTTACAATATTCATTGATTTTTGCCATTGAAAAACATCATGTTATTCATATACCAGAAATGTTTGAAGCTACTGACTGAATGAAAGGAGCTGGCATCTCACTCTCTTTGAATCTTCTTTATCATGCTAAGAGGAGCAGGAAAAAGCAAAAAATTTCAGAATTGCACCTTGCAATGTGGAGAAATTACTGTTTGTGCATTTACAATATTCATTGATTTTTACCATTGAAAAACGTCCAGAAATGATTGAAGCTACTGACTGAATGAAAGTAGCTGGCATCTCACTCTCTTTGAATCTTCTTTATCATGCTAAGAGGAGCAGGAAAAAGCAAAAAATTTCAGACTTGCACCTTGCAATGCGGAGAAATTACTGTTTGTGCATTTACAATATTCATTGATTTTTGCCATTGAAAAACATCATGTTATTCATATACCAGAAATGTTTGAAGCTACTGACTGAATGAAAGGAGCTGGCATCTCACTCTCTTTGAATCTTCTTTATCATGCTAAGAGGAGCAGGAAAAAGCAAAAAATTTCAGAATTGCACCTTGCAATGCGGAGAAATTACTGTTTGTGCATTTACAATATTCATTGATTTTTGCCATTGAAAAACATCATGTTATTCATATACCAGAAATGTTTGAAGCTACTGACTGAATGAAAGGAGCTGGCATCTCACTCTCTTTGAATCTTCTTTATCATGCTAAGAGGAGCAGGAAAAAGCAAAAAATTTCAGAATTGCACCTTGCAATGCGGAGAAATTACTGTTTGTGCATTTACAATATTCATTGATTTTTGCCATTGAAAAACGTCCAGAAATGATTGAAGCTACTGACTGAATGAAAGGAGCTGGCATCTCACTCTCTTTGAATCTTCTTTATCATGCTAAGAGGAGCAGGAAAAATCAAAAAATTTCAGAATTGCACCTTGCAATGCGGAGAAATTACTGTTTGTGCATTTACCATATTCATTGATTTTTGCCATTGAAAAACATGTTATTCATATACCAGAAATGTTTGAAGCTACTGACTGAATGAAAGGAGCTGGCACCTCACTCTCTTTCAATCTTCTTTATCATGCTAAGAGGAGCGGGAAAAAGCAAAAAATTTCAGAATTGCACCTTGCAATGCGGAGAAATTACTGTTTGTGCATTTACAATATTCATTGATTTTTGCCATTGAAAAACGTCCAGAAATGATTGAAGGTACTGACTAAATGAAAGGAGCTGTCATCTCACTCTCTTTGAATCTTCTTTATCATGCTAAGAGGAGCAGGAAAAAGCAAAAAATTTCAGAATTGCACCTTGCAATGCGGAGAAATTACTGTTTGTGCATTTACAATATTCATTGATTTTTGCCATTGAAAAACGTCCAGAAATGATTGAAGCTACTGACTGAATGAAAGGAGCTGGCATCTCACTCTCTTTGAATCTTCTTTATCATGCTAAGAGGAGCAGGAAAAAGCAAAAAATTTCAGAATTGCACCTTGCAATACGGAGAAATTACAGTTTGTGCATTTACAATATTCATTGATTTTTGCCATTGAAAAACATCCAGAAATGATTGAAGCTACTGACTGAATGAAAGGAGCTGGCATCTCACTCTCTTTGAATCTTCTTTATCATGCTAAGAGGAGCAGGAAAAAGCAAAAAATTTCAGACTTGCACCTTGCAATGCGGAGAAATTACTGTTTGTGCATTTACAATATTCATTGATTTTTGCCATTGAAAAACATCATGTTATTCATATACCAGAAATGTTTGAAGCTACTGACTGAATGAAAGGAGCTGGCATCTCACTCTCTTTGAATCTTCTTTATCATGCTAAGAGGAGCAGGAAAAAGCAAAACATTTCAGAATTGCACCTTGCAATGCGGAGAAATTACTGTTTGTGCATTTACAATATTCATTGATTTTTGCCATTGAAAAACGTCCAGAAATGATTGAAGCTACTGACTGAATGAAAGGAGCTGGCATCTCACTCTCTTTGAATCTTCTTTATCATGCTAAGAGGAGCAGGAAAAAGCAAAAAATTTCAGAATTGCACCTTGCAATGCGGAGAAATTACTGTTTGTGCATTTACAATATTCATTGATTTTTGCCATTGAAAAACATCATGTTATTCATATACCAGAAATGTTTGAAGCTACTGACTGAATGAAAGGAGCTGACATCTCACTCTCTTTGAATCTTCTTTATCATGCTAAGAGGAGCAGGAAAAAGCAAAAAATTTCAGAATTGCACCTTGCAATGCGGAGAAATTACTGTTTGTGCATTTACAATATTCATTGATTTTTGCCATTGAAAAACGTCCAGAAATGATTGAAGCTACTGACTGAATGAAAGGAGCTGGCATCTCACTCTCTTTGAATCTTCTTTATCATGCTAAGAGGAGCAGGAAAAAGCAAAAAATTTCAGAATTGCACCTTGCAATGCGGAGAAATTACTGTTTGTGCATTTACAATATTCATTGATTTTTGCCATTGAAAAACATCATGTTATTCATATACCAGAAATGTTTGAAGCTACTGACTGAATGAAAGGAGCTGGCATCTCACTCTCTTTGAATCTTCTTTATCATGCTAAGAGGAGCAGGAAAAAGCAAAAAATTTCAGAATTGCACCTTGCAATGTGGAGAAATTACTGTTTGTGCATTTACAATATTCATTGATTTTTGCCATTGAAAAACATCATGTTATTCATATACCAGAAATGTTTGAAGCTACTGACTGAATGAAAGGAGCTGGCATCTCACTCTCTTTGAATCTTCTTTATCATGCTAAGAGGAGCAGGAAAAAGCAAAAAATTTCAGAATTGCACCTTGCAATGTGGAGAAATTACTGTTTGTGCATTTACAATATTCATTGATTTTTACCATTGAAAAACGTCCAGAAATGATTGAAGCTACTGACTGAATGAAAGTAGCTGGCATCTCACTCTCTTTGAATCTTCTTTATCATGCTAAGAGGAGCAGGAAAAAGCAAAAAATTTCAGACTTGCACCTTGCAATGCGGAGAAATTACTGTTTGTGCATTTACAATATTCATTGATTTTTGCCATTGAAAAACGTCCAGAAATGATTGAAGGTACTGACTGAATGAAAGGAGCTGGCATCTCACTCTCTTTGAATCTTCTTTATCATGCTAAGAGGAGCAGGAAAAAGCAAAAAATTTCAGAATTGCACCTTGCAATGCGGAGAAATTACTGTTTGTGCATTTACAATATTCATTGATTTTTGCCACTGAAAAACGTCCAGAAATGATTGAAGCTACTGACTGAATGAAAGGAGCTGGCATCTCACTCTCTTTGAATCTTCTTTATCATGCTAAGAGGAGCAGGAAAAAGCAAAAAATTTCAGAATTGCACCTTGCAATGCGGAGAAATTACAGTTTGTGCATTTACAATATTCATTGATTTTTGCCATTGAAAAACATCCAGAAATGATTGAAGCTACTGACTGAATGAAAGGAGCTGGCATCTCACTCTCTTTGAATCTTCTTTATCATGCTAAGAGGAGCAGGAAAAAGCAAAAAATTTCAGAATTGCACCTTGCAATGCGGAGAAATTACTGTTTGTGCATTTACAATATTCATTGATTTTTGCCATTGAAAAACATCATGTTATTCATATACCAGAAATGTTTGAAGCTACTGACTGAATGAAAGGAGCTGGCATCTCACTCTCTTTGAATCTTCTTTATCATGCTAAGAGGAGCAGGAAAAAGCAAAAAATTTCAGAATTGCACCTTGCAATGTGGAGAAATTACTGTTTGTGCATTTACAATATTCATTGATTTTTACCATTGAAAAACGTCCAGAAATGATTGAAGCTACTGACTGAATGAAAGTAGCTGGCATCTCACTCTCTTTGAATCTTCTTTATCATGCTAAGAGGAGCAGGAAAAAGCAAAAAATTTCAGACTTGCACCTTGCAATGCGGAGAAATTACTGTTTGTGCATTTACAATATTCATTGATTTTTGCCATTGAAAAACATCATGTTATTCATATACCAGAAATGTTTGAAGCTACTGACTGAATGAAAGGAGCTGGCATCTCACTCTCTTTGAATCTTATTTATCATGCTAAGAGGAGCAGGAAAAAGCAAAAAATTTCAGAATTGCACCTTGCAATGCGGAGAAATTACTGTTTGTGCATTTACAATATTCATTGATTTTTGCCATTGAAAAACATCATGTTATTCATATACCAGAAATGTTTGAAGCTACTGACTGAATGAAAGGAGCTGGCATCTCACTCTCTTTGAATCTTCTTTATCATGCTAAGAGGAGCAGGAAAAAGCAAAAAATTTCAGAATTGCACCTTGCAATGCGGAGAAATTACTGTTTGTGCATTTACAATATTCATTGATTTTTGCCATTGAAAAACGTCCAGAAATGATTGAAGCTACTGACTGAATGAAAGGAGCTGGCATCTCACTCTCTTTGAATCTTCTTTATCATGCTAAGAGGAGCAGGAAAAATCAAAAAATTTCAGAATTGCACCTTGCAATGCGGAGAAATTACTGTTTGTGCATTTACAATATTCATTGATTTTTGCCATTGAAAAACGTTCAGAAATGATTGAAGGTACTGACTGAATGAAAGGAGCTGGCATCTCACTCTCTTTGAATCTTCTTTATCATGCTAAGAGGAGCAGGAAAAAGCAAAAAATTTCAGAATTGCACCTTGCAATGCGGAGAAATTACTGTTTGTGCATTTACAATATTCATTGATTTTTGCCACTGAAAAACGTCCAGAAATGATTGAAGCTACTGACTGAATGAAAGGAGCTGGCATCTCACTCTCTTTGAATCTTCTTTATCATGCTAAGAGGAGCAGGAAAAAGCAAAAAATTTCAGAATTGCACCTTGCAATGCGGAGAAATTACAGTTTGTGCATTTACAATATTCATTGATTTTTGCCATTGAAAAACATCCAGAAATGATTGAAGCTACTGACTGAATGAAAGGAGCTGGCATCTCACTCTCTTTGAATCTTCTTTATCATGCTAAGAGGAGCAGGAAAAAGCAAAAAATTTCAGAATTGCACCTTGCAATGCGGAGAAATTACTGTTTGTGCATTTACAATATTCATTGATTTTTGCCATTGAAAAACATCATGTTATTCATATACCAGAAATGTTTGAAGCTACTGACTGAATGAAAGGAGCTGGCATCTCACTCTCTTTGAATCTTCTTTATCATGCTAAGAGGAGCAGGAAAAAGCAAAAAATTTCAGAATTGCACCTTGCAATGTGGAGAAATTACTGTTTGTGCATTTACAATATTCATTGATTTTTACCATTGAAAAACGTCCAGAAATGATTGAAGCTACTGACTGAATGAAAGTAGCTGGCATCTCACTCTCTTTGAATCTTCTTTATCATGCTAAGAGGAGCAGGAAAAAGCAAAAAATTTCAGACTTGCACCTTGCAATGCGGAGAAATTACTGTTTGTGCATTTACAATATTCATTGATTTTTGCCATTGAAAAACATCATGTTATTCATATACCAGAAATGTTTGAAGCTACTGACTGAATGAAAGGAGCTGGCATCTCACTCTCTTTGAATCTTCTTTATCATGCTAAGAGGAGCAGGAAAAAGCAAAAAATTTCAGAATTGCACCTTGCAATGCGGAGAAATTACTGTTTGTGCATTTACAATATTCATTGATTTTTGCCATTGAAAAACATCATGTTATTCATATACCAGAAATGTTTGAAGCTACTGACTGAATGAAAGGAGCTGGCATCTCACTCTCTTTGAATCTTCTTTATCATGCTAAGAGGAGCAGGAAAAAGCAAAAAATTTCAGAATTGCACCTTGCAATGCGGAGAAATTACTGTTTGTGCATTTACAATATTCATTGATTTTTGCCATTGAAAAACGTCCAGAAATGATTGAAGCTACTGACTGAATGAAAGGAGCTGGCATCTCACTCTCTTTGAATCTTCTTTATCATGCTAAGAGGAGCAGGAAAAATCAAAAAATTTCAGAATTGCACCTTGCAATGCGGAGAAATTACTGTTTGTGCATTTACCATATTCATTGATTTTTGCCATTGAAAAACATGTTATTCATATACCAGAAATGTTTGAAGCTACTGACTGAATGAAAGGAGCTGGCACCTCACTCTCTTTCAATCTTCTTTATCATGCTAAGAGGAGCGGGAAAAAGCAAAAAATTTCAGAATTGCACCTTGCAATGCGGAGAAATTACTGTTTGTGCATTTACAATATTCATTGATTTTTGCCATTGAAAAACGTCCAGAAATGATTGAAGGTACTGACTAAATGAAAGGAGCTGTCATCTCACTCTCTTTGAATCTTCTTTATCATGCTAAGAGGAGCAGGAAAAAGCAAAAAATTTCAGAATTGCACCTTGCAATGCGGAGAAATTACTGTTTGTGCATTTACAATATTCATTGATTTTTGCCATTGAAAAACGTCCAGAAATGATTGAAGCTACTGACTGAATGAAAGGAGCTGGCATCTCACTCTCTTTGAATCTTCTTTATCATGCTAAGAGGAGCAGGAAAAAGCAAAAAATTTCAGAATTGCACCTTGCAATACGGAGAAATTACAGTTTGTGCATTTACAATATTCATTGATTTTTGCCATTGAAAAACATCCAGAAATGATTGAAGCTACTGACTGAATGAAAGGAGCTGGCATCTCACTCTCTTTGAATCTTCTTTATCATGCTAAGAGGAGCAGGAAAAAGCAAAAAATTTCAGACTTGCACCTTGCAATGCGGAGAAATTACTGTTTGTGCATTTACAATATTCATTGATTTTTGCCATTGAAAAACATCATGTTATTCATATACCAGAAATGTTTGAAGCTACTGACTGAATGAAAGGAGCTGGCATCTCACTCTCTTTGAATCTTCTTTATCATGCTAAGAGGAGCAGGAAAAAGCAAAAAATTTCAGAATTGCACCTTGCAATGCGGAGAAATTACTGTTTGTGCATTTACAATATTCATTGATTTTTGCCATTGAAAAACGTCCAGAAATGATTGAAGCTACTGACTGAATGAAAGGAGCTGGCATCTCACTCTCTTTGAATCTTCTTTATCATGCTAAGAGGAGCAGGAAAAAGCAAAAAATTTCAGAATTGCACCTTGCAATGCGGAGAAATTACTGTTTGTGCATTTACAATATTCATTGATTTTTGCCATTGAAAAACATCGTTATTCATATACCAGAAATGTTTGAAGCTACTGACTGAATGAAAGGAGCTGACATCTCACTCTCTTTGAATCTTCTTTATCATGCTAAGAGGAGCAGGAGAAAGCAAAAAATTTCAGAATTGCACCTTGCAATGCGGAGAAATTACTGTTTGTGCATTTACAATATTCATTGATTTTTGCCACTGAAAAACGTCCAGAAATGATTGAAGCTACTGACTGAATGAAAGGAGCTGGCATCTCACTCTCTTTGAATCTTCTTTATCATGCTAAGAGGAGCAGGAAAAAGCAAAAAATTTCAGAATTGCACCTTGCAATGCGGAGAAATTACTGTTTGTGCATTTACAATATTCATTGATTTTTGCCATTGAAAAACATCATGTTATTCATATACCAGAAATGTTTGAAGCTACTGACTGAATGAAAGGAGCTGGCATCTCACTCTCTTTGAATCTTCTTTATCATGCTAAGAGGAGCAGGAAAAAGCAAAAAATTTCAGAATTGCACCTTGCAATGTGGAGAAATTACTGTTTGTGCATTTACAATATTCATTGATTTTTGCCATTGAAAAACATCATGTTATTCATATACCAGAAATGTTTGAAGCTACTGACTGAATGAAAGGAGCTGGCATCTCACTCTCTTTGAATCTTCTTTATCATGCTAAGAGGAGCAGGAAAAAGCAAAAAATTTCAGAATTGCACCTTGCAATGTGGAGAAATTACTGTTTGTGCATTTACAATATTCATTGATTTTTACCATTGAAAAACGTCCAGAAATGATTGAAGCTACTGACTGAATGAAAGTAGCTGGCATCTCACTCTCTTTGAATCTTCTTTATCATGCTAAGAGGAGCAGGAAAAAGCAAAAAATTTCAGACTTGCACCTTGCAATGCGGAGAAATTACTGTTTGTGCATTTACAATATTCATTGATTTTTGCCATTGAAAAACGTCCAGAAATGATTGAAGGTACTGACTGAATGAAAGGAGCTGGCATCTCACTCTCTTTGAATCTTCTTTATCATGCTAAGAGGAGCAGGAAAAAGCAAAAAATTTCAGAATTGCACCTTGCAATGCGGAGAAATTACTGTTTGTGCATTTACAATATTCATTGATTTTTGCCACTGAAAAACGTCCAGAAATGATTGAAGCTACTGACTGAATGAAAGGAGCTGGCATCTCACTCTCTTTGAATCTTCTTTATCATGCTAAGAGGAGCAGGAAAAAGCAAAAAATTTCAGACTTGCACCTTGCAATGCGGAGAAATTACTGTTTGTGCATTTACAATATTCATTGATTTTTGCCATTGAAAAACATCATGTTATTCATATACCAGAAATGTTTGAAGCTACTGACTGAATGAAAGGAGCTGGCATCTCACTCTCTTTGAATCTTCTTTATCATGCTAAGAGGAGCAGGAAAAAGCAAAAAATTTCAGAATTGCACCTTGCAATGTGGAGAAATTACTGTTTGTGCATTTACAATATTCATTGATTTTTACCATTGAAAAACGTCCAGAAATGATTGAAGCTACTGACTGAATGAAAGTAGCTGGCATCTCACTCTCTTTGAATCTTCTTTATCATGCTAAGAGGAGCAGGAAAAAGCAAAAAATTTCAGACTTGCACCTTGCAATGCGGAGAAATTACTGTTTGTGCATTTACAATATTCATTGATTTTTGCCATTGAAAAACATCATGTTATTCATATACCAGAAATGTTTGAAGCTACTGACTGAATGAAAGGAGCTGGCATCTCACTCTCTTTGAATCTTCTTTATCATGCTAAGAGGAGCAGGAAAAAGCAAAAAATTTCAGAATTGCACCTTGCAATGCGGAGAAATTACTGTTTGTGCATTTACAATATTCATTGATTTTTGCCATTGAAAAACATCATGTTATTCATATACCAGAAATGTTTGAAGCTACTGACTGAATGAAAGGAGCTGGCATCTCACTCTCTTTGAATCTTCTTTATCATGCTAAGAGGAGCAGGAAAAAGCAAAAAATTTCAGAATTGCACCTTGCAATGCGGAGAAATTACTGTTTGTGCATTTACAATATTCATTGATTTTTGCCATTGAAAAACGTCCAGAAATGATTGAAGCTACTGACTGAATGAAAGGAGCTGGCATCTCACTCTCTTTGAATCTTCTTTATCATGCTAAGAGGAGCAGGAAAAATCAAAAAATTTCAGAATTGCACCTTGCAATGCGGAGAAATTACTGTTTGTGCATTTACAATATTCATTGATTTTTGCCATTGAAAAACATGTTATTCATATACCAGAAATGTTTGAAGCTACTGACTGAATGAAAGGAGCTGGCACCTCACTCTCTTTCAATCTTCTTTATCATGCTAAGAGGAGCGGGAAAAAGCAAAAAATTTCAGAATTGCACCTTGCAATGCGGAGAAATTACTGTTTGTGCATTTACAATATTCATTGATTTTTGCCATTGAAAAACGTCCAGAAATGATTGAAGGTACTGACTAAATGAAAGGAGCTGTCATCTCACTCTCTTTGAATCTTCTTTATCATGCTAAGAGGAGCAGGAAAAAGCAAAAAATTTCAGAATTGCACCTTGCAATGCGGAGAAATTACTGTTTGTGCATTTACAATATTCATTGATTTTTGCCATTGAAAAACGTCCAGAAATGATTGAAGCTACTGACTGAATGAAAGGAGCTGGCATCTCACTCTCTTTGAATCTTCTTTATCATGCTAAGAGGAGCAGGAAAAAGCAAAAAATTTCAGAATTGCACCTTGCAATACGGAGAAATTACAGTTTGTGCATTTACAATATTCATTGATTTTTGCCATTGAAAAACATCCAGAAATGATTGAAGCTACTGACTGAATGAAAGGAGCTGGCATCTCACTCTCTTTGAATCTTCTTTATCATGCTAAGAGGAGCAGGAAAAAGCAAAAAATTTCAGACTTGCACCTTGCAATGCGGAGAAATTACTGTTTGTGCATTTACAATATTCATTGATTTTTGCCATTGAAAAACATCATGTTATTCATATACCAGAAATGTTTGAAGCTACTGACTGAATGAAAGGAGCTGGCATCTCACTCTCTTTGAATCTTCTTTATCATGCTAAGAGGAGCAGGAAAAAGCAAAAAATTTCAGAATTGCACCTTGCAATGCGGAGAAATTACTGTTTGTGCATTTACAATATTCATTGATTTTTGCCATTGAAAAACGTCCAGAAATGATTGAAGCTACTGACTGAATGAAAGGAGCTGGCATCTCACTCTCTTTGAATCTTCTTTATCATGCTAAGAGGAGCAGGAAAAAGCAAAAAATTTCAGAATTGCACCTTGCAATGCGGAGAAATTACTGTTTGTGCATTTACAATATTCATTGATTTTTGCCATTGAAAAACATCATGTTATTCATATACCAGAAATGTTTGAAGCTACTGACTGAATGAAAGGAGCTGGCATCTCACTCTCTTTGAATCTTCTTTATCATGCTAAGAGGAGCAGGAAAAAGCAAAAAATTTCAGAATTGCACCTTGCAATGTGGAGAAATTACTGTTTGTGCATTTACAATATTCATTGATTTTTGCCATTGAAAAACATCATGTTATTCATATACCAGAAATGTTTGAAGCTACTGACTGAATGAAAGGAGCTGGCATCTCACTCTCTTTGAATCTTCTTTATCATGCTAAGAGGAGCAGGAAAAAGCAAAAAATTTCAGAATTGCACCTTGCAATGTGGAGAAATTACTGTTTGTGCATTTACAATATTCATTGATTTTTACCATTGAAAAACGTCCAGAAATGATTGAAGCTACTGACTGAATGAAAGTAGCTGGCATCTCACTCTCTTTGAATCTTCTTTATCATGCTAAGAGGAGCAGGAAAAAGCAAAAAATTTCAGACTTGCACCTTGCAATGCGGAGAAATTACTGTTTGTGCATTTACAATATTCATTGATTTTTGCCATTGAAAAACATCATGTTATTCATATACCAGAAATGTTTGAAGCTACTGACTGAATGAAAGGAGCTGGCATCTCACTCTCTTTGAATCTTCTTTATCATGCTAAGAGGAGCAGGAAAAAGCAAAAAATTTCAGAATTGCACCTTGCAATGTGGAGAAATTACTGTTTGTGCATTTACAATATTCATTGATTTTTACCATTGAAAAACGTCCAGAAATGATTGAAGCTACTGACTGAATGAAAGTAGCTGGCATCTCACTCTCTTTGAATCTTCTTTATCATGCTAAGAGGAGCAGGAAAAAGCAAAAAATTTCAGACTTGCACCTTGCAATGCGGAGAAATTACTGTTTGTGCATTTACAATATTCATTGATTTTTGCCATTGAAAAACATCATGTTATTCATATACCAGAAATGTTTGAAGCTACTGACTGAATCAAAGGAGCTGGCATCTCACTCTCTTTGAATCTTCTTTATCATGCTAAGAGGAGCAGGAAAAAGCAAAAAATTTCAGAATTGCACCTTGCAAAGCGGAGAAATTACTGTTTGTGCATTTACAATATTCATTGATTTTTGCCATTGAAAAACGTCCAGAAATGATTGAAGCTACTGACTGAATGAAAGGATCTGGCATCTCACTCTCTTTGAATCTTCTTTATCATGCTAAGAGGAGCAGGAAAAAGCAAAAAATTTCAGAATTGCACCTTGCAATGCGGAGAAATTACTGTTTGTGCATTTACAATATTCATTGATTTTTGCTATTGAAAAACGTCCAGAAATGATTGAAGCTACTGATTGAATGAAAGGAGCTGGCATCTCACTCTCTTTGAATCTTCTTTATCATGCTAAGAGGAGCAGGAAAAAGCAAAAAATTTCAGAATTGCACCTTGCAATGCGGAGAAATTACTGTTTGTGCATTTACAATATTCATTGATTTTTGCCATTGAAAAACATGTTATTCATATACCAGAAATGTTTGAAGCTACTGACTGAATGAAAGGAGCTGGCACCTCACTCTCTTTGAATCTTCTTTATCATGCTAAGAGGAGCAGGAAAAAGCAAAAAATTTCAGAATTGCACCTTGCAATGCGGAGAAATTACTGTTTGTGCATTTACAATATTCATTGATTTTTGCCATTGAAAAACATCATGTTATTCATATACCAGAAATGTTTGAAGCTACTGACTGAATGAAAGGAGTTGGCATCTCACTCTCTTTGAATCTTCTTTATCATGCTAAGAGGAGCAGGAAAAAGCAAAAAATTTCAGAATTGCACCTTGCAATGCGGAGAAATTACTGTTTGTGCATTTACAATATTCATTGATTTTTGCCATTGAAAAACATCATGTTATTCATATACCAGAAATTTTGAAGCTACTGACTGAATGAAAGGAGCTGGCATCTCACTCTCTTTGAATCTTCTTTATCATGCTAAGAGGAGCAGGAAAAAGCAAAAAATTTTAGAATTGCACATTGCAATGTGGAGAAATTACTGTTTGTGCATTTACAATATTCATTGATTTTTACCATTGAAAAACGTCCAGAAATGATTGAAGCTACTGACTGAATGAAAGTAGCTGGCATCTCACTCTCTTTGAATCTTCTTTATCATGCTAAGAGGAGCAGGAAAAAGCAAAAAATTTCAGACTTGCACCTTGCAATGCGGAGAAATTACTGTTTGTGCATTTACAATATTCATTGATTTTTGCCATTGAAAAACATCATGTTATTCATATTCCAGAAATGTTTGAAGCTACTGACTGAATGAAAGGAGCTGGCATCTCACTCTCTTTGAATCTTCTTTATCATGCTAAGAGGAGCAGGAAAAAGCAAAAAATTTCAGAATTGCACCTTGCAATGCGGAGAAATTACTGTTTGTGCATTTACAATATTCATTGATTTTTGCCATTGAAAAACGTCCAGAAATGATTGAAGCTACTGACTGAATGAAAGGAGCTGGCATCTCACTCTCTTTGAATCTTTATCATGCTAAGAGGAGCAGGAAAAAGCAAAAAATTTCAGAATTGCACCTTGCAATGCGGAGAAATTACTGTTTGTGCATTTACAATATTCATTGATTTTTGCCATTGAAAAACGTCCAGAAATGATTGAAGCTACTGACTGAATGAAAGGAGCTGGCATCTCACTCTCTTTGAATCTTCTTTATCATGCTAAGAGGAGCAGGAAAAAGCAAAAAATTTCAGAATTGCACCTTGCAATGCGGAGAAATTACTGTTTGTGCATTTACAATATTCATTGATTTTAGCCATTGAAAAACATCATGTTATTCATATACCAGAAATGTTTGAAGCTACTGACTGAATGAAAGGAGCTGACATCTCACTCTCTTTGAATCTTCTTTATCATGCTAAGAGGAGCAGGAAAAAGCAAAAAATTTCAGAATTGCACCTTGCAATGCGGAGAAATTACTGTTTGTGCATTTACAATATTCATTGATTTTTGCCATTGAAAAACGTCCAGAAATGATTGAAGCTACTGACTGAATGAAAGGAGCTGGCATTTCACTCTCTTTGAATCTTCTTTATCATGCTAAGAGGAGCAGGAAAAAGCAAAAAATTTCAGAATTGCACCTTGCAATGCGGAGAAATTACTGTTTGTGCATTTACAATATTCATTGATTTTTGCCATTGAAAAACATCATGTTATTCATATACCAGAAATGTTTGAAGCTACTGACTGAATGAAAGGAGCTGGCATCTCACTCTCTTTGAATCTTCTTTATCATGCTAAGAGGAGCAGGAAAAAGCAAAAAATTTCAGAATTGCACCTTGCAATGCGGAGAAATTACTGTTTGTGCATTTACAATATTCATTGATTTTTGCCATTGAAAAACATCCAGAAATGATTGAAGCTACTGACTGAATGAAAGGAGCTGGCATCTCACTCTCTTTGAATCTTCTTTATCATGCTAAGAGGAGCAGGAAAAAGCAAAAAATTTCAGAATTGCACCTTGCAATGCGGAGAAATTACTGTTTGTGCATTTACAATATTCATTGATTTTTGCCATTGAAAAACATCATGTTATTCATATACCAGAAATGTTTGAAGCTACTGACTGAATGAAAGGAGCTGACATCTCACTCTCTTTGAATCTTCTTTATCATGCTAAGAGGAGCAGGAAAAAGCAAAAAATTTCAGAATTGCACCTTGCAATGCGGAGAAATTACTGTTTGTGCATTTACAATATTCATTGATTTTTGCCATTGAAAAACATCATGTTATTCATATACCAGAAATGTTTGAAGCTACTGACTGAATGAAAGGAGCTGGCATCTCACTCTCTTTGAATCTTCTTTATCATGCTAAGAGGAGCAGGAAAAAGCAAAAAATTTCAGAATTGCACCTTGCAATGCGGAGAAATTACTGTTTGTGCATTTACAATATTCATTGATTTTTGCCATTGAAAAACATCATGTTATTCATATACCAGAAATGTTTGAAGCTACTGACTGAATGAAAGGAGCTGGCATCTCACTCTCTTTGAATCTTCTTTATCATGCTAAGAGGAGCAGGAAAAAGCAAAAAATTTCAGAATTGCACCTTGCAATGTGGAGAAATTACTGTTTGTGCATTTACAATATTCATTGATTTTTAAAATTGAAAAACGTCCAGAAATGATTGAAGCTACTGACTGCATGAAAGTAACTGGCATCTCACTCTCTTTGAATCTTCTTTATCATGCTAAGAGGAGCAGGAAAAAGCAAAAAATTTCAGACTTGCACCTTGCAATGCGGAGAAATTACTGTTTGTGCATTTACAATATTCATTGATTTTTGCCATTGAAAAACATCATGTTATTCATATACCAGAAATGTTTGAAGCTACTGACTGAATGAAAGGAGCTGGCATCTCACTCTCTTTGAATCTTCTTTATCATGCTAAGAGGAGCAGGAAAAATCAAAAAATTTCAGAATTGCACCTTGCAATGCGGAGAAATTACTGTTTGTGCATTTACAATATTCATTGATTTTTGCCATTGAAAAACGTCCAGAAATGATTGAAGCTACTGACTGAATGAAATTAGCTGGCATCTCACTCTCTTTGAATCTTCTTTATCATGCTAAGAGGAGCAGGAAAAAGCAAAAAATTTCAGACTTGCACCTTGCAATGCGGAGAAATTACTGTTTGTGCATTTACAATATTCATTGATTTTTGCCATTGAAAAACATGTTTTTCATATACCAGAAATGTTTGAAGCTACTGACTGAATGAAAGGAGCTGGCATCTCACTCTCTTTGAATCTTCTTTATCATGCTAGGATTAACAGGAAAAAGCAAAAAATTTCAGAATTGCACCTTGCAATGTGGAGATATTACTGTTTGTGCATTTACAATATTCATTGATTTTTGCCATTGAAAAACATGTTTTTCATATACCAGAAATGTTTGAAGCTACTGACTGAATGAAAGGAGCTGGCATCTCACTCTCTTTGAATCTTCTTTATCATGCTAGGATTAACAGGAAAAAGCTAAAAATTTCAGAATTGCACCGTGCAATGTGGAGATATTACTGTTTGTGCATTTACAATATTCATTGATTTTTGCCATTGAAAAACATGTTTTTCATATACCAGAAATGTTTGAAGCTACTGACTGAATGAAAGGAGCTGACATCTCACTCTCTTTGAATCTTCTTTATCATGCTAGGATTAACAGGAAAAAGCAAAAAATTTCAGAATTGCACCTTGCAATGTGGAGATATTACTGTTTGTGCATTTACAATATTCATTGATTTTTGCCATTGAAAAACATCATGTTATTCATATACCAGAAATGTTTGAAGCTACTGACTGAATGAAAGGAGCTGACATCTCACTCTCTTTGAATCTTCTTTATCATGCTAAGAGGAGCAGGAAAAAGCAAAAAATTTCAGAATTGCACCTTGCAATGCGGAGAAATTACTGTTTGTGCATTTACAATATTCATTGATTTTTGCCATTGAAAAACGTCCAGAAATGATTGAAGCTACTGACTGAATGAAAGGAGCTGGCATCTCACTCTCTTTGAATCTTCTTTATCATGCTAAGAGGAGCAGGAAAAAGCAAAAAATTTCAGAATTGCACCTTGCAATGCGGAGAAATTACTGTTTGTGCATTTACAATATTCATTGATTTTTGCCATTGAAAAACATCATGTTATTCATATACCAGAAATGTTTGAAGCTACTGACTGAATGAAAGGAGCTGGCATCTCACTCTCTTTGAATCTTCTTTATCATGCTAAGAGGAGCAGGAAAAAGCAAAAAATTTCAGAATTGCACCTTGCAATGTGGAGAAATTACTGTTTGTGCATTTACAATATTCATTGATTTTTGCCATTGAAAAACATCATGTTATTCATATACCAGAAATGTTTGAAGCTACTGACTGAATGAAAGGAGCTGGCATCTCACTCTCTTTGAATCTTCTTTATCATGCTAAGAGGAGCAGGAAAAAGCAAAAAATTTCAGAATTGCACCTTGCAATGTGGAGAAATTACTGTTTGTGCATTTACAATATTCATTGATTTTTACCATTGAAAAACGTCCAGAAATGATTGAAGCTACTGACTGAATGAAAGTAGCTGGCATCTCACTCTCTTTGAATCTTCTTTATCATGCTAAGAGGAGCAGGAAAAAGCAAAAAATTTCAGACTTGCACCTTGCAATGCGGAGAAATTACTGTTTGTGCATTTACAATATTCATTGATTTTTGCCATTGAAAAACGTCCAGAAATGATTGAAGGTACTGACTGAATGAAAGGAGCTGGCATCTCACTCTCTTTGAATCTTCTTTATCATGCTAAGAGGAGCAGGAAAAAGCAAAAAATTTCAGAATTGCACCTTGCAATGCGGAGAAATTACTGTTTGTGCATTTACAATATTCATTGATTTTTGCCACTGAAAAACGTCCAGAAATGATTGAAGCTACTGACTGAATGAAAGGAGCTGGCATCTCACTCTCTTTGAATCTTCTTTATCATGCTAAGAGGAGCAGGAAAAAGCAAAAAATTTCAGAATTGCACCTTGCAATGCGGAGAAATTACAGTTTGTGCATTTACAATATTCATTGATTTTTGCCATTGAAAAACATCCAGAAATGAATGAAGCTACTGACTGAATGAAAGGAGCTGGCATCTCACTCTCTTTGAATCTTCTTTATCATGCTAAGAGGAGCAGGAAAAAGCAAAAAATTTCAGAATTGCACCTTGCAATGCGGAGAAATTACTGTTTGTGCATTTACAATATTCATTGATTTTTGCCATTGAAAAACATCATGTTATTCATATACCAGAAATGTTTGAAGCTACTGACTGAATGAAAGGAGCTGGCATCTCACTCTCTTTGAATCTTCTTTATCATGCTAAGAGGAGCAGGAAAAAGCAAAAAATTTCAGAATTGCACCTTGCAATGTGGAGAAATTACTGTTTGTGCATTTACAATATTCATTGATTTTTACCATTGACAAACGTCCAGAAATGATTGAAGCTACTGACTGAATGAAAGTAGCTGGCATCTCACTCTCTTTGAATCTTCTTTATCATGCTAAGAGGAGCAGGAAAAAGCAAAAAATTTCAGACTTGCACCTTGCAATGCGGAGAAATTACTGTTTGTGCATTTACAATATTCATTGATTTTTGCCATTGAAAAACATGTTATTCATATACCAGAAATGTTTGAAGCTACTGACTGAATGAAAGGAGCTGGCACCTCACTCTCTTTCAATCTTCTTTATCATGCTAAGAGGAGCGGGAAAAAGCAAAAAATTTCAGAATTGCACCTTGCAATGCGGAGAAATTACTGTTTGTGCATTTACAATATTCATTGATTTTTGCCATTGAAAAACGTCCAGAAATGATTGAAGGTACTGACTAAATGAAAGGAGCTGTCATCTCACTCTCTTTGAATCTTCTTTATCATGCTAAGAGGAGCAGGAAAAAGCAAAAAATTTCAGAATTGCACCTTGCAATGCGGAGAAATTACTGTTTGTGCATTTACAATATTCATTGATTTTTGCCATTGAAAAACGTCCAGAAATGATTGAAGCTACTGACTGAATGAAAGGAGCTGGCATCTCACTCTCTTTGAATCTTCTTTATCATGCTAAGAGTAGCAGGAAAAAGCAAAAAATTTCAGAATTGCACCTTGCAATACGGAGAAATTACAGTTTGTGCATTTACAATATTCATTGATTTTTGCCATTGAAAAACATCCAGAAATGATTGAAGCTACTGACTGAATGAAAGGAGCTGGCATCTCACTCTCTTTGAATCTTCTTTATCATGCTAAGAGGAGCAGGAAAAAGCAAAAAATTTCAGACTTGCACCTTGCAATGCGGAGAAATTACTGTTTGTGCATTTACAATATTCATTGATTTTTGCCATTGAAAAACATCATGTTATTCATATACCAGAAATGTTTGAAGCTACTGACTGAATGAAAGGAGCTGGCATCTCACTCTCTTTGAATCTTCTTTATCATGCTAAGAGGTGCAGGAAAAAGCAAAAAATTTCAGAATTGCACCTTGCAATGCGGAGAAATTACTGTTTGTGCATTTACAATATTCATTGATTTTTGCCATTGAAAAACGTCCAGAAATGATTGAAGCTACTGACTGAATGAAAGGAGCTGGCATCTCACTCTATTTGAATCTTCTTTATCATGCTAAGAGGAGCAGGAAAAAGCAAAAAATTTCAGAATTGCACCTTGCAATGCGGAGAAATTACTGTTTGTGCATTTACAATATTCATTGATTTTTGCCATTGAAAAACATCATGTTATTCATATACCAGAAATGTTTGAAGCTACTGACTGAATGAAAGGAGCTGGCATCTCACTCTCTTTGAATCTTCTTTATCATGCTAAGAGGAGCAGGAAAAAGCAAAAAATTTCAGAATTGCACCTTGCAATGTGGAGAAATTACTGTTTGTGCATTTACAATATTCATTGATTTTTGCCATTGAAAAACATCATGTTATTCATATACCAGAAATGTTTGAAGCTACTGACTGAATGAAAGGAGCTGGCATCTCACTCTCTTTGAATCTTCTTTATCATGCTAAGAGGAGCAGGAAAAAGCAAAAAATTTCAGAATTGCACCTTGCAATGTGGAGAAATTACTGTTTGTGCATTTACAATATTCATTGATTTTTACCATTGAAAAACGTCCAGAAATGATTGAAGCTACTGACTGAATGAAAGTAGCTGGCATCTCACTCTCTTTGAATCTTCTTTATCATGCTAAGAGGAGCAGGAAAAAGCAAAAAATTTCAGACTTGCACCTTGCAATGCGGAGAAATTACTGTTTGTGCATTTACAATATTCATTGATTTTTGCCATTGAAAAACATCATGTTATTCATATACCAGAAATGTTTGAAGCTACTGACTGAATGAAAGGAGCTGGCATCTCACTCTCTTTGAATCTTCTTTATCATGCTAAGAGGAGCAGGAAAAAGCAAAAAATTTCAGACTTGCACCTTGCAATGCGGAGAAATTACTGTTTGTGCATTTACAATATTCATTGATTTTTGCCATTGAAAAACGTCCAGAAATGATTGAAGCTACTGATTGAATGAAAGGAGCTGGCATCTCACTCTCTTTGAATCTTCTTTATCATGCTAAGAGGAGCAGGAAAAAGCAAAAAATTTCAGAATTGCACCTTGCAATGCGGAGAAATTACTGTTTGTGCATTTACAATATTCATTGATTTTTGCCATTGAAAAACATCATGTTATTCATATACCAGAAATGTTTGAAGCTACTGACTGAATGAAAGGAGCTGGCATCTCACTCTCTTTGAATCTTCTTTATCATGCTAAGAGGAGCAGGAAAAAGCAAAAAATTTCAGAATTGCACCTTGCAATGTGGAGAAATTACTGTTTGTGCATTTACAATATTCATTGATTTTTACCATTGAAAAACGTCCAGAAATGATTGAAGCTACTGACTGAATGAAAGGAGCTGGCATCTCACTCTCTTTGAATCTTCTTTATCATGCTAAGAGGAGCAGGAAAAAGCAAAAAATTTCAGACTTGCACCTTGCAATGCGGAGAAATTACTGTTTGTGCATTTACAATATTCATTGATTTTTGCCATTGAAAAACATCATGTTATTCATATACCAGAAATGTTTGAAGCTACTGACTGAATGAAAGGAGCTGGCATCTCACTCTCTTTGAATCTTCTTTATCATGCTAAGAGGAGCAGGAAAAAGCAAAAAATTTCAGAATTGCACCTTGCAATGCGGAGAAATTACTGTTTGTGCATTTACAATATTCATTGATTTTTGCCATTGAAAAACATCATGTTATTCATATACCAGAAATGTTTGAAGCTACTGACTGAATGAAAGGAGCTGGCATCTCACTCTCTTTGAATCTTCTTTATCATGCTAAGAGGAGCAGGAAAAATCAAAAAATTTCAGAATTGCACCTTGCAATGCGGAGAAATTACTGTTTGTGCATTTACAATATTCATTGATTTTTGCCATTGAAAAACGTCCAGAAATGATTGAAGCTACTGACTGAATGAAAGGAGCTGGCATCTCACTCTCTTTGAATCTTCTTTATCATGCTAAGAGGAGCAGGAAAAATCAAAAAATTTCAGAATTGCACCTTGCAATGCGGAGAAATTACTGTTTGTGCATTTACAATATTCATTGATTTTTGCCATTGAAAAACATGTTATTCATATACCAGAAATGTTTGAAGCTACTGACTGAATGAAAGGAGCTGGCACCTCACTCTCTTTCAATCTTCTTTATCATGCTAAGAGGAGCGGGAAAAAGCAAAAAATTTCAGAATTGCACCTTGCAATGCGGAGAAATTACTGTTTGTGCATTTACAATATTCATTGATTTTTGCCATTGAAAAACGTCCAGAAATGATTGAAGGTACTGACTAAATGAAAGGAGCTGTCATCTCACTCTCTTTGAATCTTCTTTATCATGCTAAGAGGAGCAGGAAAAAGCAAAAAATTTCAGAATTGCACCTTGCAATGCGGAGAAATTACTGTTTGTGCATTTACAATATTCATTGATTTTTGCCATTGAAAAACGTCCAGAAATGATTGAAGCTACTGACTGAATGAAAGGAGCTGGCATCTCACTCTCTTTGAATCTTCTTTATCATGCTAAGAGTAGCAGGAAAAAGCAAAAAATTTCAGAATTGCACCTTGCAATACGGAGAAATTACAGTTTGTGCATTTACAATATTCATTGATTTTTGCCATTGAAAAACATCCAGAAATGATTGAAGCTACTGACTGAATGAAAGGAGCTGGCATCTCACTCTCTTTGAATCTTCTTTATCATGCTAAGAGGAGCAGGAAAAAGCAAAAAATTTCAGACTTGCACCTTGCAATGCGGAGAAATTACTGTTTGTGCATTTACAATATTCATTGATTTTTGCCATTGAAAAACATCATGTTATTCATATACCAGAAATGTTTGAAGCTACTGACTGAATGAAAGGAGCTGGCATCTCACTCTCTTTGAATCTTCTTTATCATGCTAAGAGGAGCAGGAAAAAGCAAAAAATTTCAGAATTGCACCTTGCAATGCGGAGAAATTACTGTTTGTGCATTTACAATATTCATTGATTTTTGCCATTGAAAAACATCATGTTATTCATATACCAGAAATGTTTGAAGCTACTGACTGAATGAAAGGAGCTGACATCTCACTCTCTTTGAATCTTCTTTATCATGCTAAGAGGAGCAGGAAAAAGCAAAAAATTTCAGAATTGCACCTTGCAATGCGGAGAAATTACTGTTTGTGCATTTACAATATTCATTGATTTTTGCCATTGAAAAACGTCCAGAAATGATTGAAGCTACTGACTGAATGAAAGGAGCTGGCATCTCACTCTATTTGAATCTTCTTTATCATGCTAAGAGGAGCAGGAAAAAGCAAAAAATTTCAGAATTGCACCTTGCAATGCGGAGAAATTACTGTTTGTGCATTTACAATATTCATTGATTTTTGCCATTGAAAAACATCATGTTATTCATATACCAGAAATTTTTGAAGCTACTGACTGAATGAAAGGAGCTGGCATCTCACTCTCTTTGAATCTTCTTTATCATGCTAAGAGGAGCAGGAAAAAGCAAAAAATTTCAGAATTGCACCTTACAATGTGGAGAAATTACTGTTTGTGCATTTACAATATTCATTGATTTTTGCCATTGAAAAACATCATGTTATTCATATACCAGAAATGTTTGAAGCTACTGACTGAATGAAAGGAGCTGGCATCTCACTCTCTTTGAATCTTCTTTATCATGCTAAGAGGAGCAGGAAAAAGCAAAAAATTTCAGAATTGCACCTTGCAATGTGGAGAAATTACTGTTTGTGCATTTACAATATTCATTGATTTTTACCATTGAAAAACGTCCAGAAATGATTGAAGCTACTGACTGAATGAAAGTAGCTGGCATCTCACTCTCTTTGAATCTTCTTTATCATGCTAAGAGGAGCAGGAAAAAGCAAAAAATTTCAGACTTGCACCTTGCAATGCGGAGAAATTACTGTTTGTGCATTTACAATATTCATTGATTTTTGCCATTGAAAAACATCATGTTATTCATATACCAGAAATGTTTGAAGCTACTGACTGAATGAAAGGAGCTGGCATCTCACTCTCTTTGAATCTTCTTTATCATGCTAAGAGGAGCAGGAAAAAGCAAAAAATTTCAGACTTGCACCTTGCAATGCGGAGAAATTACTGTTTGTGCATTTACAATATTCATTGATTTTTGCCATTGAAAAACGTCCAGAAATGATTGAAGCTACTGATTGAATGAAAGGAGCTGGCATCTCACTCTCTTTGAATCTTCTTTATCATGCTAAGAGGAGCAGGAAAAAGCAAAAAATTTCAGAATTTCACCTTGCAATGCGGAGAAATTACTGTTTGTGCATTTACAATATTCATTGATTTTTGCCATTGAAAAACATGTTATTCATATACCAGAAATGTTTGAAGCTACTGACTGAATGAAAGGAGCTGGCACCTCACTCTCTTTGAATCTTCTCTATCATGCTAAGAGGAGCAGGAAAAAGCAAAAAATTTCAGAATTCCACCTTGCAATGCGGAGAAATTACTGTTTGTGCATTTACGATATTCATTGATTTTTGCCATTGAAAAACGTCCAGAAATGAGTGAAGCTACTGACTGAATGAAAGGAGCTGGCATCTCACTCTCTTTGAATCTTCTTTATCATGCTAAGAGGAGCAGGAAAAAGCAAAAAATTTCAGAATTGCACCTTGCAATGCGGAGAAATTACTGTTTGTGCATTTACAATATTCATTGATTTTTGCCATTGAAAAACATCATGTTATTCATATACCAGAAATGTTTGAAGCTACTGACTGAATGAAAGGAGCTGACATCTCACTCTCTTTGAATCTTCTTTATCATGCTAAGAGGAGCAGGAAAAAGCAAAAAATTTCAGAATTGCACCTTGCAATGCGGAGAAATTACTGTTTGTGCATTTACAATATTCATTGATTTTTGCCATTGAAAAACGTCCAGAAATGATTGAAGCTACTGACTGAATGAAAGGAGCTGGCATCTCACTCTATTTGAATCTTCTTTATCATGCTAAGAGGAGCAGGAAAAAGCAAAAAATTTCAGAATTGCACCTTGCAATGCGGAGAAATTACTGTTTGTGCATTTACAATATTCATTGATTTTTGCCATTGAAAAACATCATGTTATTCATATACCAGAAATGTTTGAAGCTACTGACTGAATGAAAGGAGCTGGCATCTCACTCTCTTTGAATCTTCTTTATCATGCTAAGAGGAGCAGGAAAAAGCAAAAAATTTCAGAATTGCACCTTGCAATGTGGAGAAATTACTGTTTGTGCATTTACAATATTCATTGATTTTTGCCATTGAAAAACATCATGTTATTCATATACCAGAAATGTTTGAAGCTACTGACTGAATGAAAGGAGCTGGCATCTCACTCTCTTTGAATCTTCTTTATCATGCTAAGAGGAGCAGGAAAAAGCAAAAAATTTCAGAATTGCACCTTGCAATGTGGAGAAATTACTGTTTGTGCATTTACAATATTCATTGATTTTTACCATTGAAAAACGTCCAGAAATGATTGAAGCTACTGACTGAATGAAAGTAGCTGGCATCTCACTCTCTTTGAATCTTCTTTATCATGCTAAGAGGAGCAGGAAAAAGCAAAAAATTTCAGACTTGCACCTTGCAATGCGGAGAAATTACTGTTTGTGCATTTACAATATTCATTGATTTTTGCCATTGAAAAACATCATGTTATTCATATACCAGAAATGTTTGAAGCTACTGACTGAATGAAAGGAGCTGGCATCTCACTCTCTTTGAATCTTCTTTATCATGCTAAGAGGAGCAGGAAAAAGCAAAAAATTTCAGACTTGCACCTTGCAATGCGGAGAAATTACTGTTTGTGCATTTACAATATTCATTGATTTTTGCCATTGAAAAACGTCCAGAAATGATTGAAGCTACTGATTGAATGAAAGGAGCTGGCATCTCACTCTCTTTGAATCTTCTTTATCATGCTAAGAGGAGCAGGAAAAAGCAAAAAATTTCAGAATTTCACCTTGCAATGCGGAGAAATTACTGTTTGTGCATTTACAATATTCATTGATTTTTGCCATTGAAAAACATGTTATTCATATACCAGAAATGTTTGAAGCTACTGACTGAATGAAAGGAGCTGGCACCTCACTCTCTTTGAATCTTCTCTATCATGCTAAGAGGAGCAGGAAAAAGCAAAAAATTTCAGAATTGCACCTTGCAATGCGGAGAAATTACTGTTTGTGCATTTACAATATTCATTGATTTTTGCCATTGAAAAACATCATGTTATTCATATACCAGAAATGTTTGAAGCTACTGACTGAATGAAAGGAGTTGGCATCTCACTCTCTTTGAATCTTCTTTATCATGCTAAGAGGAGCAGGAAAAAGCAAAAAATTTCAGAATTGCACCTTGCAATGCGGAGAAATTACTGTTTGTGCATTTACAATATTCATTGATTTTTGCCATTGAAAAACATCATGTTATTCATATACCAGAAATGTTTGAAGCTACTGACTGAATGAAAGGAGCTGGCATCTCACTCTCTTTGAATCTTCTTTATCATGCTAAGAGGAGCAGGAAAAAGCAAAAAATTTTAGAATTGCACATTGCAATGTGGAGAAATTACTGTTTGTGCATTTACAATATTCATTGATTTTTACCATTGAAAAACGTCCAGAAATGATTGAAGCTACTGACTGAATGAAAGTAGCTGGCATCTCACTCTTTGAATCTTCATCATGCTAAGAGGAGCAGGAAAAAGCAAAAAATTTCAGACTTGCACCTTGCAATGCGGAGAAATTACTGTTTGTGCATTTACAATATTCATTGATTTTTGCCATTGAAAAACATCATGTTATTCATATTCCAGAAATGTTTGAAGCTACTGACTGAATGAAAGGAGCTGGCATCTCACTCTCTTTGAATCTTCTTTATCATGCTAAGAGGAGCAGGAAAAAGCAAAAAATTTCAGAATTGCACCTTGCAATGCGGAGAAATTACTGTTTGTGCATTTACAATATTCATTGATTTTTGCCATTGAAAAACGTCCAGAAATGATTGAAGCTACTGACTGAATGAAAGGAGCTGGCATCTCACTCTCTTTGAATCTTCTTTATCATGCTAAGAGGAGCAGGAAAAAGCAAAAAATTTCAGAATTGCACCTTGCAATGCGGAGAAATTACTGTTTGTGCATTTACAATATTCATTGATTTTTGCAATTGAAAAACGTCCAGAAATGATTGAAGCTACTGACTGAATGAAAGGAGCTGGCATCTCACTCTCTTTGAATCTTCTTTATCATGCTAAGAGGAGCAGGAAAAAGCAAAAAATTTCAGAATTGCACCTTGCAATGCGGAGAAATTACTGTTTGTGCATTTACAATATTCATTGATTTTAGCCATTGAAAAACATCATGTTATTCATATACCAGAAATGTTTGAAGCTACTGACTGAATGAAAGGAGCTGACATCTCACTCTCTTTGAATCTTCTTTATCATGCTAAGAGGAGCAGGAAAAAGCAAAAAATTTCAGAATTGCACCTTGCAATGCGGAGAAATTACTGTTTGTGCATTTACAATATTCATTGATTTTTGCCATTGAAAAACGTCCAGAAATGATTGAAGCTACTGACTGAATGAAAGGAGCTGGCATCTCACTCTCTTTGAATCTTCTTTATCATGCTAAGAGGAGCAGGAAAAAGCAAAAAATTTCAGAATTGCACCTTGCAATGCGGAGAAATTACTGTTTGTGCATTTACAATATTCATTGATTTTTGCCATTGAAAAACATCATGTTATTCATATACCAGAAATGTTTGAAGCTACTGACTGAATGAAAGGAGCTGGCATCTCACTCTCTTTGAATCTTCTTTATCATGCTAAGAGGAGCAGGAAAAAGCAAAAAATTTCAGAATTGCACCTTGCAATGTGGAGAAATTACTGTTTGTGCATTTACAATATTCATTGATTTTTGCCATTGAAAAACCATGTTATTCATATACCAGAAATGTTTGAAGCTACTGACTGAATGAAAGGAGCTGGCATCTCACTCTCTTTGAATCTTCTTTATCATGCTAAGAGGAGCAGGAAAAAGCAAAAAATTTCAGAATTGCACCTTGCAATGTGGAGAAATTACTGTTTGTGCATTTACAATATTCATTGATTTTTACCATTGAAAAACGTCCAGAAATGATTGAAGCTACTGACTGAATGAAAGTAGCTGGCATCTCACTCTCTTTGAATCTTCTTTATCATGCTAAGAGGAGCAGGAAAAAGCAAAAAAATTTCAGACTTGCACCTTGCAATGCGGAGAAATTACTGTTTGTGCATTTACAATATTCATTGATTTTTGCCATTGAAAAACATCATGTTATTCATATACCAGAAATGTTTGAAGCTACTGACTGAATGAAAGGAGCTGGCATCTCACTCTCTTTGAATCTTCTTTATCATGCTAAGAGGAGCAGGAAAAAGCAAAAAATTTCAGAATTGCACCTTGCAATGCGGAGAAATTACTGTTTGTGCATTTACAATATTCATTGATTTTTGCCATTGAAAAACATCCAGAAATGATTGAAGCTACTGACTGAATGAAAGGAGCTGGCATCTCACTCTCTTTGAATCTTCTTTATCATGCTAAGAGGAGCAGGAAAAAGCAAAAAATTTCAGAATTGCACCTTGCAATGCGGAGAAATTACTGTTTGTGCATTTACAATATTCATTGATTTTTGCCATTGAAAAACATCATGTTATTCATATACCAGAAATGTTTGAAGCTACTGACTGAATGAAAGGAGCTGACATCTCACTCTCTTTGAATCTTCTTTATCATGCTAAGAGGAGCAGGAAAAAGCAAAAAATTTCAGAATTGCACCTTGCAATGCGGAGAAATTACTGTTTGTGCATTTACAATATTCATTGATTTTTGCCATTGAAAAACATCCAGAAATGATTGAAGCTACTGACTGAATGAAAGGAGCTGGCATCTCACTCTTTTTGAATCTTCTTTATCATGCTAAGAGGAGCAGGAAAAAGCAAAAAATTTCAGAATTGCACCTTGCAATGCGGAGAAATTACTGTTTGTGCATTTACAATATTCATTGATTTTTGCCATTGAAAAACATCATGTTATTCATATACCAGAAATGTTTGAAGCTACTGACTGAATGAAAGGAGCTGGCATCTCACTCTCTTTGAATCTTCTTTATCATGCTAAGAGGAGCAGGAAAAAGCAAAAAATTTCAGAATTGCACCTTGCAATGCGGAGAAATTACTGTTTGTGCATTTACAATATTCATTGATTTTTGCCATTGAAAAACATCATGTTATTCATATACCAGAAATGTTTGAAGCTACTGACTGAAAGGAGCTGGCATCTCACTCTCTTTGAATCTTCTTTATCATGCTAAGAGGAGCAGGAAAAAGCAAAAAATTTCAGAATTGCACCTTGCAATGTGGAGAAATTACTGTTTGTGCATTTACAATATTCATTGATTTTTGCCATTGAAAAACATCATGTTATTCATATACCAGAAATGTTTGAAGCTACTGACTGAATGAAAGGAGCTGGCATCTCACTCTCTTTGAATCTTCTTTATCATGCTAAGAGGAGCAGGAAAAAGCAAAAAATTTCAGAATTGCACCTTGCAATGCGGAGAAATTACTGTTTGTGCATTTACAATATTCATTGATTTTTGCCATTGAAAAACGTCCAGAAATGATTGAAGCTACTGACTGAATGAAAGGAGCTGGCATCTCACTCTCTTTGAATCTTCTTTATCATGCTAAGAGGAGCAGGAAAAATCAAAAAATTTCAGAATTGCACCTTGCAATGCGGAGAAATTACTGTTTGTGCATTTACAATATTCATTGATTTTTGCCATTGAAAAACATGTTATTCATATACCAGAAATGTTTGAAGCTACTGACTGAATGAAAGGAGCTGGCACCTCACTCTCTTTCAATCTTCTTTATCATGCTAAGAGGAGCGGGAAAAAGCAAAAAATTTCAGAATTGCACCTTGCAATGCGGAGAAATTACTGTTTGTGCATTTACAATATTCATTGATTTTTGCCATTGAAAAACGTCCAGAAATGATTGAAGGTACTGACTAAATGAAAGGAGCTGTCATCTCACTCTCTTTGAATCTTCTTTATCATGCTAAGAGGAGCAGGAAAAAGCAAAAAATTTCAGAATTGCACCTTGCAATGCGGAGAAATTACTGTTTGTGCATTTACAATATTCATTGATTTTTGCCTTTGAAAAACGTCCAGAAATGATTGAAGCTACTGACTGAATGAAAGGAGCTGGCATCTCACTCTCTTTGAATCTTCTTTATCATGCTAAGAGTAGCAGGAAAAAGCAAAAAATTTCAGAATTGCACCTTGCAATACGGAGAAATTACAGTTTGTGCATTTACAATATTCATTGATTTTTGCCATTGAAAAACATCCAGAAATGATTGAAGCTACTGACTGAATGAAAGGAGCTGGCATCTCACTCTCTTTGAATCTTCTTTATCATGCTAAGAGGAGCAGGAAAAAGCAAAAAATTTCAGACTTGCACCTTGCAATGCGGAGAAATTACTGTTTGTGCATTTACAATATTCATTGATTTTTGCCATTGAAAAACATCATGTTATTCATATACCAGAAATGTTTGAAGCTACTGACTGAATGAAAGGAACTGGCATCTCACTCTCTTTGAATCTTCTTTATCATGCTAAGAGGAGCAGGAAAAAGCAAAAAATTTCAGAATTGCACCTTGCAATGCGGAGAAATTACTGTTTGTGCATTTACAATATTCATTGATTTTTGCCATTGAAAAACGTCCAGAAATGATTGAAGCTACTGACTGAATGAAAGGAGCTGGCATCTCACTCTCTTTGAATCTTCTTTATCATGCTAAGAGGAGCAGGAAAAAGCAAAAAATTTCAGAATTGCACCTTGCAATGCGGAGAAATTACTGTTTGTGCATTTACAATATTCATTGATTTTTGCCATTGAAAAACATCATGTTATTCATATACCAGAAATGTTTGAAGCTACTGACTGAATGAAAGGAGCTGACATCTCACTCTCTTTGAATCTTCTTTATCATGCTAAGAGGAGCAGGAAAAAGCAAAAAATTTCAGAATTGCACCTTGCAATGCGGAGAAATTACTGTTTGTGCATTTACAATATTCATGGATTTTTGCCATTGAAAAACGTCCAGAAATGATTGAAGCTACTGACTGAATGAAAGGAGCTGGCATCTCACTCTATTTGAATCTTCTTTATCATGCTAAGAGGAGCAGGAAAAAGCAAAAAATTTCAGAATTGCACCTTGCAATGCGGAGAAATTACTGTTTGTGCATTTACAATATTCATTGATTTTTGCCATTGAAAAACATCATGTTATTCATATACCAGAAATGTTTGAAGCTACTGACTGAATGAAAGGAGCTGGCATCTCACTCTCTTTGAATCTTCTTTATCATGCTAAGAGGAGCAGGAAAAAGCAAAAAATTTCAGAATTGCACCTTGCAATGTGGAGAAATTACTGTTTGTGCATTTACAATATTCATTGATTTTTGCCATTGAAAAACATCATGTTATTCATATACCAGAAATGTTTGAAGCTACTGACTGAATGAAAGGAGCTGGCATCTCACTCTCTTTGAATCTTCTTTATCATGCTAAGAGGAGCAGGAAAAAGCAAAAAATTTCAGAATTGCACCTTGCAATGTGGAGAAATTACTGTTTGTGCATTTACAATATTCATTGATTTTTACCATTGAAAAACGTCCAGAAATGATTGAAGCTACTGACTGAATGAAAGTAGCTGGCATCTCACTCTCTTTGAATCTTCTTTATCATGCTAAGAGGAGCAGGAAAAAGCAAAAAATTTCAGACTTGCACCTTGCAATGCGGAGAAATTACTGTTTGTGCATTTACAATATTCATTGATTTTTGCCATTGAAAAACATCATGTTATTCATATACCAGAAATGTTTGAAGCTACTGACTGAATGAAAGGAGCTGGCATCTCACTCTCTTTGAATCTTCTTTATCATGCTAAGAGGAGCAGGAAAAAGCAAAAAATTTCAGACTTGCACCTTGCAATGCGGAGAAATTACTGTTTGTGCATTTACAATATTCATTGATTTTTGCCATTGAAAAACGTCCAGAAATGATTGAAGCTACTGATTGAATGAAAGGAGCTGGCATCTCACTCTCTTTGAATCTTCTTTATCATGCTAAGAGGAGCAGGAAAAAGCAAAAAATTTCAGAATTTCACCTTGCAATGCGGAGAAATTACTGTTTGTGCATTTACAATATTCATTGATTTTTGCCATTGAAAAACATGTTATTCATATACCAGAAATGTTTGAAGCTACTGACTGAATGAAAGGAGCTGGCACCTCACTCTCTTTGAATCTTCTCTATCATGCTAAGAGGAGCAGGAAAAAGCAAAAAATTTCAGAATTGCACCTTGCAATGCGGAGAAATTACTGTTTGTGCATTTACAATATTCATGGATTTTTGCCATTGAAAAACATCATGTTATTCATATACCAGAAATGTTTGAAGCTACTGACTGAATGAAAGGAGTTGGCATCTCACTCTCTTTGAATCTTCTTTATCATGCTAAGAGGAGCAGGAAAAAGCAAAAAATTTCAGAATTGCACCTTGCAATGCGGAGAAATTACTGTTTGTGCATTTACAATATTCATTGATTTTTGCCATTGAAAAACATCATGTTATTCATATACCAGAAATGTTTGAAGCTACTGACTGAATGAAAGGAGCTGGCATCTCACTCTCTTTGAATCTTCTTTATCATGCTAAGAGGAGCAGGAAAAAGCAAAAAATTTTAGAATTGCACATTGCAATGTGGAGAAATTACTGTTTGTGCATTTACAATATTCATTGATTTTTACCATTGAAAAACGTCCAGAAATGATTGAAGCTACTGACTGAATGAAAGGAGCTGGCATCTCACTCTCTTTGAATCTTCTTTATCATGCTAAGAGGAGCAGGAAAAAGCAAAAAATTTCAGAATTGCACCTTGCAATGCGGAGAAATTACTGTTTGTGCATTTACAATATTCATTGATTTTTGCCATTGAAAAACGTCCAGAAATGATTGAAGCTACTGACTGAATGAAAGGAGCTGGCATCTCACTCTCTTTGAATCTTCTTTATCATGCTAAGAGGAGCAGGAAAAAGCAAAAAATTTCAGAATTGCACCTTGCAATGCGGAGAAATTACTGTTTGTGCATTTACAATATTCATTGATTTTAGCCATTGAAAAACATCATGTTATTCATATACCAGAAATGTTTGAAGCTACTGACTGAATGAAAGGAGCTGACATCTCACTCTCTTTGAATCTTCTTTATCATGCTAAGAGGAGCAGGAAAAAGCAAAAAATTTCAGAATTGCACCTTGCAATGCGGAGAAATTACTGTTTGTGCATTTACAATATTCATTGATTTTTGCCATTGAAAAACGTCCAGAAATGATTGAAGCTACTGACTGAATGAAAGGAGCTGGCATCTCACTCTCTTTGAATCTTCTTTATCATGCTAAGAGGAGCAGGAAAAAGCAAAAAATTTCAGAATTGCACCTTGCAATGCGGAGAAATTACTGTTTGTGCATTTACAATATTCATTGATTTTTGCCATTGAAAAACATCATGTTATTCATATACCAGAAATGTTTGAAGCTACTGACTGAATGAAAGGAGCTGGCATCTCACTCTCTTTGAATCTTCTTTATCATGCTAAGAGGAGCAGGAAAAAGCAAAAAATTTCAGAATTGCACCTTGCAATGTGGAGAAATTACTGTTTGTGCATTTACAATATTCATTGATTTTTGCCATTGAAAAACCATGTTATTCATATACCAGAAATGTTTGAAGCTACTGACTGAATGAAAGGAGCTGGCATCTCACTCTCTTTGAATCTTCTTTATCATGCTAAGAGGAGCAGGAAAAAGCAAAAAATTTCAGAATTGCACCTTGCAATGTGGAGAAATTACTGTTTGTGCATTTACAATATTCATTGATTTTTACCATTGAAAAACGTCCAGAAATGATTGAAGCTACTGACTGAATGAAAGTAGCTGGCATCTCACTCTCTTTGAATCTTCTTTATCATGCTAAGAGGAGCAGGAAAAAGCAAAAAAATTTCAGACTTGCACCTTGCAATGCGGAGAAATTACTGTTTGTGCATTTACAATATTCATTGATTTTTGCCATTGAAAAACATCATGTTATTCATATACCAGAAATGTTTGAAGCTACTGACTGAATGAAAGGAGCTGGCATCTCACTCTCTTTGAATCTTCTTTATCATGCTAAGAGGAGCAGGAAAAAGCAAAAAATTTCAGAATTGCACCTTGCAATGCGGAGAAATTACTGTTTGTGCATTTACAATATTCATTGATTTTTGCCATTGAAAAACATCCAGAAATGATTGAAGCTACTGACTGAATGAAAGGAGCTGGCATCTCACTCTCTTTGAATCTTCTTTATCATGCTAAGAGGAGCAGGAAAAAGCAAAAAATTTCAGAATTGCACCTTGCAATGCGGAGAAATTACTGTTTGTGCATTTACAATATTCATTGATTTTTGCCATTGAAAAACATCATGTTATTCATATACCAGAAATGTTTGAAGCTACTGACTGAATGAAAGGAGCTGACATCTCACTCTCTTTGAATCTTCTTTATCATGCTAAGAGGAGCAGGAAAAAGCAAAAAATTTCAGAATTGCACCTTGCAATGCGGAGAAATTACTGTTTGTGCATTTACAATATTCATTGATTTTTGCCATTGAAAAACATCCAGAAATGATTGAAGCTACTGACTGAATGAAAGGAGCTGGCATCTCACTCTTTTTGAATCTTCTTTATCATGCTAAGAGGAGCAGGAAAAAGCAAAAAATTTCAGAATTGCACCTTGCAATGCGGAGAAATTACTGTTTGTGCATTTACAATATTCATTGATTTTTGCCATTGAAAAACATCATGTTATTCATATACCAGAAATGTTTGAAGCTACTGACTGAATGAAAGGAGCTGGCATCTCACTCTCTTTGAATCTTCTTTATCATGCTAAGAGGAGCAGGAAAAAGCAAAAAATTTCAGAATTGCACCTTGCAATGCGGAGAAATTACTGTTTGTGCATTTACAATATTCATTGATTTTTGCCATTGAAAAACATCATGTTATTCATATACCAGAAATGTTTGAAGCTACTGACTGAAAGGAGCTGGCATCTCACTCTCTTTGAATCTTCTTTATCATGCTAAGAGGAGCAGGAAAAAGCAAAAAATTTCAGAATTGCACCTTGCAATGTGGAGAAATTACTGTTTGTGCATTTACAATATTCATTGATTTTTGCCATTGAAAAACATCATGTTATTCATATACCAGAAATGTTTGAAGCTACTGACTGAATGAAAGGAGCTGGCACCTCACTCTCTTTCAATCTTCTTTATCATGCTAAGAGGAGCGGGAAAAAGCAAAAAATTTCAGAATTGCACCTTGCAATGCGGAGAAATTACTGTTTGTGCATTTACAATATTCATTGATTTTTGCCATTGAAAAACGTCCAGAAATGATTGAAGGTACTGACTAAATGAAAGGAGCTGTCATCTCACTCTCTTTGAATCTTCTTTATCATGCTAAGAGGAGCAGGAAAAAGCAAAAAATTTCAGAATTGCACCTTGCAATGCGGAGAAATTACTGTTTGTGCATTTACAATATTCATTGATTTTTGCCATTGAAAAACGTCCAGAAATGATTGAAGCTACTGACTGAATGAAAGGAGCTGGCATCTCACTCTCTTTGAATCTTCTTTATTATGCTAAGAGTAGCAGGAAAAAGCAAAAAATTTCAGAATTGCACCTTGCAATACGGAGAAATTACAGTTTGTGCATTTACAATATTCATTGATTTTTGCCATTGAAAAACATCCAGAAATGATTGAAGCTACTGACTGAATGAAAGGAGCTGGCATCTCACTCTCTTTGAATCTTCTTTATCATGCTAAAAGGAGCAGGAAAAAGCAAAAAATTTCAGACTTGCACCTTGCAATGCGGAGAAATTACTGTTTGTGCATTTACAATATTCATTGATTTTTGCCATTGAAAAACATCATGTTATTCATATACCAGAAATGTTTGAAGCTACTGACTGAATGAAAGGAGCTGGCATCTCACTCTCTTTGAATCTTCTTTATCATGCTAAGAGGAGCAGGAAAAAGCAAAAAATTTCAGAATTGCACCTTGCAATGCGGAGAAATTACTGTTTGTGCATTTACAATATTCATTGATTTTTGCCATTGAAAAACGTCCAGAAATGATTGAAGCTACTGACTGAATGAAAGGAGCTGGCATCTCACTCTCTTTGAATCTTCTTTATCATGCTAAGAGGAGCAGGAAAAAGCAAAAAATTTCAGAATTGCACCTTGCAATGCGGAGAAATTACTGTTTGTGCATTTACAATATTCATTGATTTTTGCCATTGAAAAACATCATGTTATTCATATACCAGAAATGTTTGAAGCTACTGACTGAATGAAAGGAGCTGACATCTCACTCTCTTTGAATCTTCTTTATCATGCTAAGAGGAGCAGGAAAAAGCAAAAAATTTCAGAATTGCACCTTGCAATGCGGAGAAATTACTGTTTGTGCATTTACAATATTCATTGATTTTTGCCATTGAAAAACGTCCAGAAATGATTGAAGCTACTGACTGAATGAAAGGAGCTGGCATCTCACTCTATTTGAATCTTCTTTATCATGCTAAGAGGAGCAGGAAAAAGCAAAAAATTTCAGAATTGCACCTTGCAATGCGGAGAAATTACTGTTTGTGCATTTACAATATTCATTGATTTTTGCCATTGAAAAACATCATGTTATTCATATACCAGAAATGTTTGAAGCTACTGACTGAATGAAAGGAGCTGGCATCTCACTCTCTTTGAATCTTCTTTATCATGCTAAGAGGAGCAGGAAAAAGCAAAAAATTTCAGAATTGCACCTTGCAATGTGGAGAAATTACTGTTTGTGCATTTACAATATTCATTGATTTTTGCCATTGAAAAACATCATGTTATTCATATACCAGAAATGTTTGAAGCTACTGACTGAATGAAAGGAGCTGGCATCTCACTCTCTTTGAATCTTCTTTATCATGCTAAGAGGAGCAGGAAAAAGCAAAAAATTTCAGAATTGCACCTTGCAATGTGGAGAAATTACTGTTTGTGCATTTACAATATTCATTGATTTTTACCATTGAAAAACGTCCAGAAATGATTGAAGCTACTGACTGAATGAAAGTAGCTGGCATCTCACTCTCTTTGAATCTTCTTTATCATGCTAAGAGGAGCAGGAAAAAGCAAAAAATTTCAGACTTGCACCTTGCAATGCGGAGAAATTACTGTTTGTGCATTTACAATATTCATTGATTTTTGCCATTGAAAAACATCATGTTATTCATATACCAGAAATGTTTGAAGCTACTGACTGAATGAAAGGAGCTGGCATCTCACTCTCTTTGAATCTTCTTTATCATGCTAAGAGGAGCAGGAAAAAGCAAAAAATTTCAGAATTTCACCTTGCAATGCGGAGAAATTACTGTTTGTGCATTTACAATATTCATTGATTTTTGCCATTGAAAAACATGTTATTCATATACCAGAAATGTTTGAAGCTACTGACTGAATGAAAGGAGCTGGCACCTCACTCTCTTTGAATCTTCTCTATCATGCTAAGAGGAGCAGGAAAAAGCAAAAAATTTCAGAATTGCACCTTGCAATGCGGAGAAATTACTGTTTGTGCATTTACAATATTCATTGATTTTTGCCATTGAAAAACATCATGTTATTCATATACCAGAAATGTTTGAAGCTACTGACTGAATGAAAGGAGTTGGCATCTCACTCTCTTTGAATCTTCTTTATCATGCTAAGAGGAGCAGGAAAAAGCAAAAAATTTCAGAATTGCACCTTGCAATGCGGAGAAATTACTGTTTGTGCATTTACAATATTCATTGATTTTTGCCATTGAAAAACATCATGTTATTCATATACCAGAAATGTTTGAAGCTACTGACTGAATGAAAGGAGCTGGCATCTCACTCTCTTTGAATCTTCTTTATCATGCTAAGAGGAGCAGGAAAAAGCAAAAAATTTTAGAATTGCACATTGCAATGTGGAGAAATTACTGTTTGTGCATTTACAATATTCATTGATTTTTACCATTGAAAAACGTCCAGAAATGATTGAAGCTACTGACTGAATGAAAGTAGCTGGCATCTCACTCTCTTTGAATCTTCTTTATCATGCTAAGAGGAGCAGGAAAAAGCAAAAAATTTCAGACTTGCACCTTGCAATGCGGAGAAATTACTGTTTGTGCATTTACAATATTCATTGATTTTTGCCATTGAAAAACATCATGTTATTCATATTCCAGAAATGTTTGAAGCTACTGACTGAATGAAAGGAGCTGGCATCTCACTGTCTTTGAATCTTCTTTATCATGCTAAGAGGAGCAGGAAAAAGCAAAAAATTTCAGAATTGCACCTTGCAATGCGGAGAAATTACTGTTTGTGCATTTACAATATTCATTGATTTTTGCCATTGAAAAACGTCCAGAAATGATTGAAGCTACTGACTGAATGAAAGGAGCTGGCATCTCACTCTCTTTAAATCTTCTTTATCATGCTAAGAGGAGCAGGAAAAAGCAAAAAATTTCAGAATTGCACCTTGCAATGCGGAGAAATTACTGTTTGTGCATTTACAATATTCATTGATTTTTGCCATTGAAAAACGTCCAGAAATGATTGAAGCTACTGACTGAATGAAAGGAGCTGGCATCTCACTCTCTTTGAATCTTCTTTATCATGCTAAGAGGAGCAGGAAAAAGCAAAAAATTTCAGAATTGCACCTTGCAATGCGGAGAAATTACTGTTTGTGCATTTACAATATTCATTGATTTTAGCCATTGAAAAACATCATGTTATTCATATACCAGAAATGTTTGAAGCTACTGACTGAATGAAAGGAGCTGACATCTCACTCTCTTTGAATCTTCTTTATCATGCTAAGAGGAGCAGGAAAAAGCAAAAAATTTCAGAATTGCACCTTGCAATGCGGAGAAATTACTGTTTGTGCATTTACAATATTCATTGATTTTTGCCATTGAAAAACGTCCAGAAATGATTGAAGCTACTGACTGAATGAAAGGAGCTGGCATCTCACTCTCTTTGAATCTTCTTTATCATGCTAAGAGGAGCAGGAAAAAGCAAAAAATTTCAGAATTGCACCTTGCAATGCGGAGAAATTACTGTTTGTGCATTTACAATATTCATTGATTTTTGCCATTGAAAAACATCATGTTATTCATATACCAGAAATGTTTGAAGCTACTGACTGAATGAAAGGAGCTGGCATCTCACTCTCTTTGAATCTTCTTTATCATGCTAAGAGGAGCAGGAAAAAGCAAAAAATTTCAGAATTGCACCTTGCAATGTGGAGAAATTACTGTTTGTGCATTTACAATATTCATTGATTTTTGCCATTGAAAAACCATGTTATTCATATACCAGAAATGTTTGAAGCTACTGACTGAATGAAAGGAGCTGGCATCTCACTCTCTTTGAATCTTCTTTATCATGCTAAGAGGAGCAGGAAAAAGCAAAAAATTTCAGAATTGCACCTTGCAATGTGGAGAAATTACTGTTTGTGCATTTACAATATTCATTGATTTTTACCATTGAAAAACGTCCAGAAATGATTGAAGCTACTGACTGAATGAAAGTAGCTGGCATCTCACTCTCTTTGAATCTTCTTTATCATGCTAAGAGGAGCAGGAAAAAGCAAAAAAATTTCAGACTTGCACCTTGCAATGCGGAGAAATTACTGTTTGTGCATTTACAATATTCATTGATTTTTGCCATTGAAAAACATCATGTTATTCATATACCAGAAATGTTTGAAGCTACTGACTGAATGAAAGGAGCTGGCATCTCACTCTCTTTGAATCTTCTTTATCATGCTAAGAGGAGCAGGAAAAAGCAAAAAATTTCAGAATTGCACCTTGCAATGCGGAGAAATTACTGTTTGTGCATTTACAATATTCATTGATTTTTGCCATTGAAAAACATCCAGAAATGATTGAAGCTACTGACTGAATGAAAGGAGCTGGCATCTCACTCTCTTTGAATCTTCTTTATCATGCTAAGAGGAGCAGGAAAAAGCAAAAAATTTCAGAATTGCACCTTGCAATGCGGAGAAATTACTGTTTGTGCATTTACAATATTCATTGATTTTTGCCATTGAAAAACATCATGTTATTCATATACCAGAAATGTTTGAAGCTACTGACTGAATGAAAGGAGCTGACATCTCACTCTCTTTGAATCTTCTTTATCATGCTAAGAGGAGCAGGAAAAAGCAAAAAATTTCAGAATTGCACCTTGCAATGCGGAGAAATTACTGTTTGTGCATTTACAATATTCATTGATTTTTGCCACTGAAAAACGTCCAGAAATGATTGAAGCTACTGACTGAATGAAAGGAGCTGGCATCTCACTCTCTTTGAATCTTCTTTATCATGCTAAGAGGAGCAGGAAAAAGCAAAAAATTTCAGAATTGCACCTTGCAATGCGGAGAAATTACAGTTTGTGCATTTACAATATTCATTGATTTTTGCCATTGAAAAACATCCAGAAATGAATGAAGCTACTGACTGAATGAAAGGAGCTGGCATATCACTCTCTTTGAATCTTCTTTATCATGCTAAGAGGAGCAGGAAAAAGCAAAAAATTTCAGAATTGCACCTTGCAATGCGGAGAAATTACTGTTTGTGCATTTACAATATTCATTGATTTTTGCCATTGAAAAACATCATGTTATTCATATACCAGAAATGTTTGAAGCTACTGACTGAATGAAAGGAGCTGGCATCTCACTCTCTTTGAATCTTCTTTATCATGCTAAGAGGAGCAGGAAAAAGCAAAAAATTTCAGAATTGCACCTTGCAATGTGGAGAAATTACTGTTTGTGCATTTACAATATTCATTGATTTTTACCATTGACAAACGTCCAGAAATGATTGAAGCTACTGACTGAATGAAAGTAGCTGGCATCTCACTCTCTTTGAATCTTCTTTATCATGCTAAGAGGAGCAGGAAAAAGCAAAAAATTTCAGACTTGCACCTTGCAATGCGGAGAAATTACTGTTTGTGCATTTACAATATTCATTGATTTTTGCCATTGAAAAACATGTTATTCATATACCAGAAATGTTTGAAGCTACTGACTGAATGAAAGGAGCTGGCACCTCACTCTCTTTCAATCTTCTTTATCATGCTAAGAGGAGCGGGAAAAAGCAAAAAATTTCAGAATTGCACCTTGCAATGCGGAGAAATTACTGTTTGTGCATTTACAATATTCATTGATTTTTGCCATTGAAAAACGTCCAGAAATGATTGAAGGTACTGACTAAATGAAAGGAGCTGTCATCTCACTCTCTTTGAATCTTCTTTATCATGCTAAGAGGAGCAGGAAAAAGCAAAAAATTTCAGAATTGCACCTTGCAATGCGGAGAAATTACTGTTTGTGCATTTACAATATTCATTGATTTTTGCCATTGAAAAACGTCCAGAAATGATTGAAGCTACTGACTGAATGAAAGGAGCTGGCATCTCACTCTCTTTGAATCTTCTTTATCATGCTAAGAGTAGCAGGAAAAAGCAAAAAATTTCAGAATTGCACCTTGCAATACGGAGAAATTACAGTTTGTGCATTTACAATATTCATTGATTTTTGCCATTGAAAAACATCCAGAAATGATTGAAGCTACTGACTGAATGAAAGGAGCTGGCATCTCACTCTCTTTGAATCTTCTTTATCATGCTAAGAGGAGCAGGAAAAAGCAAAAAATTTCAGACTTGCACCTTGCAATGCGGAGAAATTACTGTTTGTGCATTTACAATATTCATTGATTTTTGCCATTGAAAAACATCATGTTATTCATATACCAGAAATGTTTGAAGCTACTGACTGAATGAAAGGAGCTGGCATCTCACTCTCTTTGAATCTTCTTTATCATGCTAAGAGGAGCAGGAAAAAGCAAAAAATTTCAGAATTGCACCTTGCAATGCGGAGAAATTACTGTTTGTGCATTTACAATATTCATTGATTTTTGCCATTGAAAAACATCATGTTATTCATATACCAGAAATGTTTGAAGCTACTGACTGAATGAAAGGAGCTGACATCTCACTCTCTTTGAATCTTCTTTATCATGCTAAGAGGAGCAGGAAAAAGCAAAAAATTTCAGAATTGCACCTTGCAATGCGGAGAAATTACTGTTTGTGCATTTACAATATTCATTGATTTTTGCCATTGAAAAACGTCCAGAAATGATTGAAGCTACTGACTGAATGAAAGGAGCTGGCATCTCACTCTATTTGAATCTTCTTTATCATGCTAAGAGGAGCAGGAAAAAGCAAAAAATTTCAGAATTGCACCTTGCAATGCGGAGAAATTACTGTTTGTGCATTTACAATATTCATTGATTTTTGCCATTGAAAAACATCATGTTATTCATATACCAGAAATGTTTGAAGCTACTGACTGAATGAAAGGAGCTGTCATCTCACTCTCTTTGAATCTTCTTTATCATGCTAAGAGGAGCAGGAAAAAGCAAAAAATTTCAGAATTGCACCTTGCAATGTGGAGAAATTACTGTTTGTGCATTTACAATATTCATTGATTTTTGCCATTGAAAAACATCATGTTATTCATATACCAGAAATGTTTGAAGCTACTGACTGAATGAAAGGAGCTGGCATCTCACTCTCTTTGAATCTTCTTTATCATGCTAAGAGGAGCAGGAAAAAGCAAAAAATTTCAGAATTGCACCTTGCAATGTGGAGAAATTACTGTTTGTGCATTTACAATATTCATTGATTTTTACCATTGAAAAACGTCCAGAAATGATTGAAGCTACTGACTGAATGAAAGTAGCTGGCATCTCACTCTCTTTGAATCTTCTTTATCATGCTAAGAGGAGCAGGAAAAAGCAAAAAATTTCAGACTTGCACCTTGCAATGCGGAGAAATTACTGTTTGTGCATTTACAATATTCATTGATTTTTGCCATTGAAAAACATCATGTTATTCATATACCAGAAATGTTTGAAGCTACTGACTGAATGAAAGGAGCTGGCATCTCACTCTCTTTGAATCTTCTTTATCATGCTAAGAGGAGCAGGAAAAAGCAAAAAATTTCAGACTTGCACCTTGCAATGCGGAGAAATTACTGTTTGTGCATTTACAATATTCATTGATTTTTGCCATTGAAAAACGTCCAGAAATGATTGAAGCTACTGACTGAATGAAAGTAGCTGGCATCTCACTCTCTTTGAATCTTCTTTATCATGCTAAGAGGAGCAGGAAAAAGCAAAAAATTTCAGACTTGCACCTTGCAATGCGGAGAAATTACTGTTTGTGCATTTACAATATTCATTGATTTTTGCCATTGAAAAACATCATGTTATTCATATACCAGAAATGTTTGAAGCTACTGACTGAATGAAAGGAGCTGGCATCTCACTCTCTTTGAATCTTCTTTATCATGCTAAGAGGAGCAGGAAAAAGCAAAAAATTTCAGAATTGCACCTTGCAATGCGGAGAAATTACTGTTTGTGCATTTACAATATTCATTGATTTTTGCCATTGAAAAACATCATGTTATTCATATACCAGAAATGTTTGAAGCTACTGACTGAATGAAAGGAGCTGGCATCTCACTCTCTTTGAATCTTCTTTATCATGCTAAGAGGAGCAGGAAAAAGCAAAAAATTTCAGAATTGCACCTTGCAATGCGGAGAAATTACTGTTTGTGCATTTACAATATTCATTGATTTTTGCCATTGAAAAACGTCCAGAAATGATTGAAGCTACTGACTGAATGAAAGGAGCTGGCATCTCACTCTCTTTGAATCTTCTTTATCATGCTAAGAGGAGCAGGAAAAATCAAAAAATTTCAGAATTGCACCTTGCAATGCGGAGAAATTACTGTTTGTGCATTTACAATATTCATTGATTTTTGCCATTGAAAAACATGTTATTCATATACCAGAAATGTTTGAAGCTACTGACTGAATGAAAGGAGCTGGCACCTCACTCTCTTTCAATCTTCTTTATCATGCTAAGAGGAGCGGGAAAAAGCAAAAAATTTCAGAATTGCACCTTGCAATGCGGAGAAATTACTGTTTGTGCATTTACAATATTCATTGATTTTTGCCATTGAAAAACGTCCAGAAATGATTGAAGGTACTGACTAAATGAAAGGAGCTGTCATCTCACTCTCTTTGAATCTTCTTTATCATGCTAAGAGGAGCAGGAAAAAGCAAAAAATTTCAGAATTGCACCTTGCAATGCGGAGAAATTACTGTTTGTGCATTTACAATATTCATTGATTTTTGCCATTGAAAAACGTCCAGAAATGATTGAAGCTACTGACTGAATGAAAGGAGCTGGCATCTCACTCTCTTTGAATCTTCTTTATCATGCTAAGAGTAGCAGGAAAAAGCAAAAAATTTCAGAATTGCACCTTGCAATACGGAGAAATTACAGTTTGTGCATTTACAATATTCATTGATTTTTGCCATTGAAAAACATCCAGAAATGATTGAAGCTACTGACTGAATGAAAGGAGCTGGCATCTCACTCTCTTTGAATCTTCTTTATCATGCTAAGAGGAGCAGGAAAAAGCAAAAAATTTCAGACTTGCACCTTGCAATGCGGAGAAATTACTGTTTGTGCATTTACAATATTCATTGATTTTTGCCATTGAAAAACATCATGTTATTCATATACCAGAAATGTTTGAAGCTACTGACTGAATGAAAGGAGCTGGCATCTCACTCTCTTTGAATCTTCTTTATCATGCTAAGAGGAGCAGGAAAAAGCAAAAAATTTCAGAATTGCACCTTGCAATGCGGAGAAATTACTGTTTGTGCATTTACAATATTCATTGATTTTTGCCATTGAAAAACATCATGTTATTCATATACCAGAAATGTTTGAAGCTACTGACTGAATGAAAGGAGCTGACATCTCAATCTCTTTGAATCTTCTTTATCATGCTAAGAGGAGCAGGAAAAAGCAAAAAATTTCAGAATTGCACCTTGCAATGCGGAGAAATTACTGTTTGTGCATTTACAATATTCATTGATTTTTGCCATTGAAAAACGTCCAGAAATGATTGAAGCTACTGACTGAATGAAAGGAGCTGGCATCTCACTCTATTTGAATCTTCTTTATCATGCTAAGAGGAGCAGGAAAAAGCAAAAAATTTCAGAATTGCACCTTGCAATGCGGAGAAATTACTGTTTGTGCATTTACAATATTCATTGATTTTTGCCATTGAAAAACATCATGTTATTCATATACCAGAAATGTTTGAAGCTACTGACTGAATGAAAGGAGCTGGCATCTCACTCTCTTTGAATCTTCTTTATCATGCTAAGAGGAGCAGGAAAAAGCAAAAAATTTCAGAATTGCACCTTGCAATGTGGAGAAATTACTGTTTGTGCATTTACAATATTCATTGATTTTTGCCATTGAAAAACATCATGTTATTCATATACCAGAAATGTTTGAAGCTACTGACTGAATGAAAGGAGCTGGCATCTCACTCTCTTTGAATCTTCTTTATCATGCTAAGAGGAGCAGGAAAAAGCAAAAAATTTCAGAATTGCACCTTGCAATGTGGAGAAATTACTGTTTGTGCATTTACAATATTCATTGATTTTTACCATTGAAAAACGTCCAGAAATGATTGAAGCTACTGACTGAATGAAAGTAGCTGGCATCTCACTCTCTTTGAATCTTCTTTATCATGCTAAGAGGAGCAGGAAAAAGCAAAAAATTTCAGACTTGCACCTTGCAATGCGGAGAAATTACTGTTTGTGCATTTACAATATTCATTGATTTTTGCCATTGAAAAACATCATGTTATTCATATACCAGAAATGTTTGAAGCTACTGACTGAATGAAAGGAGCTGGCATCTCACTCTCTTTGAATCTTCTTTATCATGCTAAGAGGAGCAGGAAAAAGCAAAAAATTTCAGACTTGCACCTTGCAATGCGGAGAAATTACTGTTTGTGCATTTACAATATTCATTGATTTTTGCCATTGAAAAACGTCCAGAAATGATTGAAGCTACTGATTGAATGAAAGGAGCTGGCATCTCACTCTCTTTGAATCTTCTTTATCATGCTAAGAGGAGCAGGAAAAAGCAAAAAATTTCAGAATTTCACCTTGCAATGCGGAGAAATTACTGTTTGTGCATTTACAATATTCATTGATTTTTGCCATTGAAAAACATGTTATTCATATACCAGAAATGTTTGAAGCTACTGACTGAATGAAAGGAGCTGGCACCTCACTCTCTTTGAATCTTCTCTATCATGCTAAGAGGAGCAGGAAAAAGCAAAAAATTTCAGAATTGCACCTTGCAATGCGGAGAAATTACTGTTTGTGCATTTACGATATTCATTGATTTTTGCCATTGAAAAACGTCCAGAAATGATTGAAGCTACTGACTGAATGAAAGGAGCTGGCATCTCACTCTCTTTGAATCTTCTTTATCATGCTAAGAGGAGCAGGAAAAAGCAAAAAATTTCAGAATTGCACCTTGCAATGCGGAGAAATTACTGTTTGTGCATTTACAATATTCATTGATTTTTGCCATTGAAAAACATCATGTTATTCATATACCAGAAATGTTTGAAGCTACTGACTGAATGAAAGGAGCTGACATCTCACTCTCTTTGAATCTTCTTTATCATGCTAAGAGGAGCAGGAAAAAGCAAAAAATTTCAGAATTGCACCTTGCAATGCGGAGAAATTACTGTTTGTGCATTTACAATATTCATTGATTTTTGCCATTGAAAAACGTCCAGAAATGATTGAAGCTACTGACTGAATGAAAGGAGCTGGCATCTCACTCTATTTGAATCTTCTTTATCATGCTAAGAGGAGCAGGAAAAAGCAAAAAATTTCAGAATTGCACCTTGCAATGCGGAGAAATTACTGTTTGTGCATTTACAATATTCATTGAATTTTGCCATTGAAAAACATCATGTTATTCATATACCAGAAATGTTTGAAGCTACTGACTGAATGAAAGGAGCTGGCATCTCACTCTCTTTGAATCTTCTTTATCATGCTAAGAGGAGCAGGAAAAAGCAAAAAATTTCAGAATTGCACCTTGCAATGTGGAGAAATTACTGTTTGTGCATTTACAATATTCATTGATTTTTGCCATTGAAAAACATCATGTTATTCATATACCAGAAATGTTTGAAGCTACTGACTGAATGAAAGGAGCTGGCATCTCACTCTCTTTGAATCTTCTTTATCATGCTAAGAGGAGCAGGAAAAAGCAAAAAATTTCAGAATTGCACCTTGCAATGTGGAGAAATTACTGTTTGTGCATTTACAATATTCATTGATTTTTACCATTGAAAAACGTCCAGAAATGATTGAAGCTACTGACTGAATGAAAGTAGCTGGCATCTCACTCTCTTTGAATCTTCTTTATCATGCTAAGAGGAGCAGGAAAAAGCAAAAAATTTCAGACTTGCACCTTGCAATGCGGAGAAATTACTGTTTGTGCATTTACAATATTCATTGATTTTTGCCATTGAAAAACATCATGTTATTCATATACCAGAAATGTTTGAAGCTACTGACTGAATGAAAGGAGCTGGCATCTCACTCTCTTTGAATCTTCTTTATCATGCTAAGAGGAGCAGGAAAAAGCAAAAAATTTCAGACTTGCACCTTGCAATGCGGAGAAATTACTGTTTGTGCATTTACAATATTCATTGATTTTTGCCATTGAAAAACGTCCAGAAATGATTGAAGCTACTGATTGAATGAAAGGAGCTGGCATCTCACTCTCTTTGAATCTTCTTTATCATGCTAAGAGGAGCAGGAAAAAGCAAAAAATTTCAGAATTTCACCTTGCAATGCGGAGAAATTACTGTTTGTGCATTTACAATATTCATTGATTTTTGCCATTGAAAAACATGTTATTCATATACCAGAAATGTTTGAAGCTACTGACTGAATGAAAGGAGCTGGCACCTCACTCTCTTTGAATCTTCTCTATCATGCTAAGAGGAGCAGGAAAAAGCAAAAAATTTCAGAATTGCACCTTGCAATGCGGAGAAATTACTGTTTGTGCATTTACAATATTCATTGATTTTTGCCATTGAAAAACATCATGTTATTCATATACCAGAAATGTTTGAAGCTACTGACTGAATGAAAGGAGTTGGCATCTCACTCTCTTTGAATCTTCTTTATCATGCTAAGAGGAGCAGGAAAAAGCAAAAAATTTCAGAATTGCACCTTGCAATGCGGAGAAATTACTGTTTGTGCATTTACAATATTCATTGATTTTTGCCATTGAAAAACATCATGTTATTCATATACCAGAAATGTTTGAAGCTACTGACTGAATGAAAGGAGCTGGCATCTCACTCTCTTTGAATCTTCTTTATCATGCTAAGAGGAGCAGGAAAAAGCAAAAAATTTTAGAATTGCACATTGCAATGTGGAGAAATTACTGTTTGTGCATTTACAATATTCATTGATTTTTACCATTGAAAAACGTCCAGAAATGATTGAAGCTACTGACTGAATGAAAGTAGCTGGCATCTCACTCTTTGAATCTTCTTTATCATGCTAAGAGGAGCAGGAAAAAGCAAAAAATTTCAGACTTGCACCTTGCAATGCGGAGAAATTACTGTTTGTGCATTTACAATATTCATTGATTTTTGCCATTGAAAAACATCATGTTATTCATATTCCAGAAATGTTTGAAGCTACTGACTGAATGAAAGGAGCTGGCATCTCACTCTCTTTGAATCTTCTTTATCATGCTAAGAGGAGCAGGAAAAAGCAAAAAATTTCAGAATTGCACCTTGCAATGCGGAGAAATTACTGTTTGTGCATTTACAATATTCATTGATTTTTGCCATTGAAAAACGTCCAGAAATGATTGAAGCTACTGACTGAATGAAAGGAGCTGGCATCTCACTCTCTTTGAATCTTCTTTATCATGCTAAGAGGAGCAGGAAAAAGCAAAAAATTTCAGAATTGCACCTTGCAATGCGGAGAAATTACTGTTTGTGCATTTACAATATTCATTGATTTTTGCAATTGAAAAACGTCCAGAAATGATTGAAGCTACTGACTGAATGAAAGGAGCTGGCATCTCACTCTCTTTGAATCTTCTTTATCATGCTAAGAGGAGCAGGAAAAAGCAAAAAATTTCAGAATTGCACCTTGCAATGCGGAGAAATTACTGTTTGTGCATTTACAATATTCATTGATTTTAGCCATTGAAAAACATCATGTTATTCATATACCAGAAATGTTTGAAGCTACTGACTGAATGAAAGGAGCTGACATCTCACTCTCTTTGAATCTTCTTTATCATGCTAAGAGGAGCAGGAAAAAGCAAAAAATTTCAGAATTGCACCTTGCAATGCGGAGAAATTACTGTTTGTGCATTTACAATATTCATTGATTTTTGCCATTGAAAAACGTCCAGAAATGATTGAAGCTACTGACTGAATGAAAGGAGCTGGCATCTCACTCTCTTTGAATCTTCTTTATCATGCTAAGAGGAGCAGGAAAAAGCAAAAAATTTCAGAATTGCACCTTGCAATGCGGAGAAATTACTGTTTGTGCATTTACAATATTCATTGATTTTTGCCATTGAAAAACATCATGTTATTCATATACCAGAAATGTTTGAAGCTACTGACTGAATGAAAGGAGCTGGCATCTCACTCTCTTTGAATCTTCTTTATCATGCTAAGAGGAGCAGGAAAAAGCAAAAAATTTCAGAATTGCACCTTGCAATGTGGAGAAATTACTGTTTGTGCATTTACAATATTCATTGATTTTTGCCATTGAAAAACCATGTTATTCATATACCAGAAATGTTTGAAGCTACTGACTGAATGAAAGGAGCTGGCATCTCACTCTCTTTGAATCTTCTTTATCATGCTAAGAGGAGCAGGAAAAAGCAAAAAATTTCAGAATTGCACCTTGCAATGTGGAGAAATTACTGTTTGTGCATTTACAATATTCATTGATTTTTACCATTGAAAAACGTCCAGAAATGATTGAAGCTACTGACTGAATGAAAGTAGCTGGCATCTCACTCTCTTTGAATCTTCTTTATCATGCTAAGAGGAGCAGGAAAAAGCAAAAAAATTTCAGACTTGCACCTTGCAATGCGGAGAAATTACTGTTTGTGCATTTACAATATTCATTGATTTTTGCCATTGAAAAACATCATGTTATTCATATACCAGAAATGTTTGAAGCTACTGACTGAATGAAAGGAGCTGGCATCTCACTCTCTTTGAATCTTCTTTATCATGCTAAGAGGAGCAGGAAAAAGCAAAAAATTTCAGAATTGCACCTTGCAATGCGGAGAAATTACTGTTTGTGCATTTACAATATTCATTGATTTTTGCCATTGAAAAACATCCAGAAATGATTGAAGCTACTGACTGAATGAAAGGAGCTGGCATCTCACTCTCTTTGAATCTTCTTTATCATGCTAAGAGGAGCAGGAAAAAGCAAAAAATTTCAGAATTGCACCTTGCAATGCGGAGAAATTACTGTTTGTGCATTTACAATATTCATTGATTTTTGCCATTGAAAAACATCATGTTATTCATATACCAGAAATGTTTGAAGCTACTGACTGAATGAAAGGAGCTGACATCTCACTCTCTTTGAATCTTCTTTATCATGCTAAGAGGAGCAGGAAAAAGCAAAAAATTTCAGAATTGCACCTTGCAATGCGGAGAAATTACTGTTTGTGCATTTACAATATTCATTGATTTTTGCCATTGAAAAACATCCAGAAATGATTGAAGCTACTCACTGAATGAAAGGAGCTGGCATCTCACTCTTTTTGAATCTTCTTTATCATGCTAAGAGGAGCAGGAAAAAGCAAAAAATTTCAGAATTGCACCTTGCAATGCGGAGAAATTACTGTTTGTGCATTTACAATATTCATTGATTTTTGCCATTGAAAAACATCATGTTATTCATATACCAGAAATGTTTGAAGCTACTGACTGAATGAAAGGAGCTGGCATCTCACTCTCTTTGAATCTTCTTTATCATGCTAAGAGGAGCAGGAAAAAGCAAAAAATTTCAGAATTGCACCTTGCAATGCGGAGAAATTACTGTTTGTGCATTTACAATATTCATTGATTTTTGCCATTGAAAAACATCATGTTATTCATATACCAGAAATGTTTGAAGCTACTGACTGAAAGGAGCTGGCATCTCACTCTCTTTGAATCTTCTTTATCATGCTAAGAGGAGCAGGAAAAAGCAAAAAATTTCAGAATTGCACCTTGCAATGTGGAGAAATTACTGTTTGTGCATTTACAATATTCATTGATTTTTGCCATTGAAAAACATCATGTTATTCATATGCCAGAAATGTTTGAAGCTACTGACTGAATGAAAGTAGCTGGCATCTCACTCTCTTTGAATCTTCTTTATCATGCTAAGAGGAGCAGGAAAAAGCAAAAAATTTCAGAATTGCACCTTGCAATGCGGAGAAATTACTGTTTGTGCATTTACAATATTCATTGATTTTTGCCATTGAAAAACGTCCAGAAATGATTGAAGCTACTGACTGAATGAAAGGAGCTGGCATCTCACTCTCTTTGAATCTTCTTTATCATGCTAAGAGGAGCAGGAAAAATCAAAAAATTTCAGAATTGCACCTTGCAATGCGGAGAAATTACTGTTTGTGCATTTACAATATTCATTGATTTTTGCCATTGAAAAACATGTTATTCATATACCAGAAATGTTTGAAGCTACTGACTGAATGAAAGGAGCTGGCACCTCACTCTCTTTCAATCTTCTTTATCATGCTAAGAGGAGCGGGAAAAAGCAAAAAATTTCAGAATTGCACCTTGCAATGCGGAGAAATTACTGTTTGTGCATTTACAATATTCATTGATTTTTGCCATTGAAAAACGTCCAGAAATGATTGAAGGTACTGACTAAATGAAAGGAGCTGTCATCTCACTCTCTTTGAATCTTCTTTATCATGCTAAGAGGAGCAGGAAAAAGCAAAAAATTTCAGAATTGCACCTTGCAATGCGGAGAAATTACTGTTTGTGCATTTACAATATTCATTGATTTTTGCCATTGAAAAACGTCCAGAAATGATTGAAGCTACTGACTGAATGAAAGGAGCTGGCATCTCACTCTCTTTGAATCTTCTTTATCATGCTAAGAGTAGCAGGAAAAAGCAAAAAATTTCAGAATTGCACCTTGCAATACGGAGAAATTACAGTTTGTGCATTTACAATATTCATTGATTTTTGCCATTGAAAAACATCCAGAAATGATTGAAGCTACTGACTGAATGAAAGGAGCTGGCATCTCACTCTCTTTGAATCTTCTTTATCATGCTAAGAGGAGCAGGAAAAAGCAAAAAATTTCAGACTTGCACCTTGCAATGCGGAGAAATTACTGTTTGTGCATTTACAATATTCATTGATTTTTGCCATTGAAAAACATCATGTTATTCATATACCAGAAATGTTTGAAGCTACTGACTGAATGAAAGGAGCTGGCATCTCACTCTCTTTGAATCTTCTTTATCATGCTAAGAGGAGCAGGAAAAAGCAAAAAATTTCAGAATTGCACCTTGCAATGCGGAGAAATTACTGTTTGTGCATTTACAATATTCATTGATTTTTGCCATTGAAAAACGTCCAGAAATGATTGAAGCTACTGACTGAATGAAAGGAGCTGGCATCTCACTCTCTTTGAATCTTCTTTATCATGCTAAGAGGAGTGGGAAAAAGCAAAAAATTTCAGAATTGCACCTTGCAATGCGGAGAAATTACTGTTTGTGCATTTACAATATTCATTGATTTTTGCCATTGAAAAACGTCCAGAAATGATTGAAGGTACTGACTAAATGAAAGGAGCTGTCATCTCACTCTCTTTGAATCTTCTTTATCATGCTAAGAGGAGCAGGAAAAAGCAAAAAATTTCAGAATTGCACCTTGCAATGCGGAGAAATTACTGTTTGTGCATTTACAATATTCATTGATTTTTGCCATTGAAAAACGTCCAGAAATGATTGAAGCTACTGACTGAATGAAAGGAGCTGGCATCTCACTCTCTTTGAATCTTCTTTATCATGCTAAGAGTAGCAGGAAAAAGCAAAAAATTTCAGAATTGCACCTTGCAATACGGAGAAATTACAGTTTGTGCATTTACAATATTCATTGATTTTTGCCATTGAAAAACATCCAGAAATGATTGAAGCTACTGACTGAATGAAAGGAGCTGGCATCTCACTCTCTTTGAATCTTCTTTATCATGCTAAGAGGAGCAGGAAAAAGCAAAAAATTTCAGACTTGCACCTTGCAATGCGGAGAAATTACTGTTTGTGCATTTACAATATTCATTGATTTTTGCCATTGAAAAACATCATGTTATTCATATACCAGAAATGTTTGAAGCTACTGACTGAATGAAAGGAGCTGGCATCTCACTCTCTTTGAATCTTCTTTATCATGCTAAGAGGAGCAGGAAAAAGCAAAAAATTTCAGAATTGCACCTTGCAATGCGGAGAAATTACTGTTTGTGCATTTACAATATTCATTGATTTTTGCCATTGAAAAACGTCCAGAAATGATTGAAGCTACTGACTGAATGAAAGGAGCTGGCATCTCACTCTCTTTGAATCTTCTTTATCATGCTAAGAGGAGCAGGAAAAAGCAAAAAATTTCAGAATTGCACCTTGCAATGCGGAGAAATTACTGTTTGTGCATTTACAATATTCATTGATTTTTGCCATTGAAAAACATCATGTTATTCATATACCAGAAATGTTTGAAGCTACTGACTGAATGAAAGGAGCTGGCATCTCACTCTCTTTGAATCTTCTTTATCATGCTAAGAGGAGCAGGAAAAAGCAAAAAATTTCAGAATTGCACCTTGCAATGCGGAGAAATTACTGTTTGTGCATTTACAATATTCATTGATTTTTGCCATTGAAAAACGTCCAGAAATGATTGAAGCTACTGACTGAATGAAAGGAGCTGGCATCTCACTCTCTTTGAATCTTCTTTATCATGCTAAGAGGAGCAGGAAAAAGCAAAAAATTTCAGAATTGCACCTTGCAATGCGGAGAAATTACTGTTTGTGCATTTACAATATTCATTGATTTTTGCCATTGAAAAACATCATGTTATTCATATACCAGAAATGTTTGAAGCTACTGACTGAATGAAAGGAGCTGACATCTCACTCTCTTTGAATCTTCTTTATCATGCTAAGAGGAGCAGGAAAAAGCAAAAAATTTCAGAATTGCACCTTGCAATGCGGAGAAATTACTGTTTGTGCATTTACAATATTCATTGATTTTTGCCATTGAAAAACGTCCAGAAATGATTGAAGCTACTGACTGAATGAAAGGAGCTGGCATCTCACTCTATTTGAATCTTCTTTATCATGCTAAGAGGAGCAGGAAAAAGCAAAAAATTTCAGAATTGCACCTTGCAATGCGGAGAAATTACTGTTTGTGCATTTACAATATTCATTGATTTTTGCCATTGAAAAACATCATGTTATTCATATACCAGAAATGTTTGAAGCTACTGACTGAATGAAAGGAGCTGGCATCTCACTCTCTTTGAATCTTCTTTATCATGCTAAGAGGAGCAGGAAAAAGCAAAAAATTTCAGAATTGCACCTTGCAATGTGGAGAAATTACTGTTTGTGCATTTACAATATTCATTGATTTTTGCCATTGAAAAACATCATGTTATTCATATACCAGAAATGTTTGAAGCTACTGACTGAATGAAAGGAGCTGGCATCTCACTCTCTTTGAATCTTCTTTATCATGCTAAGAGGAGCAGGAAAAAGCAAAAAATTTCAGAATTGCACCTTGCAATGTGGAGAAATTACTGTTTGTGCATTTACAATATTCATTGATTTTTACCATTGAAAAACGTCCAGAAATGATTGAAGCTACTGACTGAATGAAAGTAGCTGGCATCTCACTCTCTTTGAATCTTCTTTATCATGCTAAGAGGAGCAGGAAAAAGCAAAAAATTTCAGACTTGCACCTTGCAATGCGGAGAAATTACTGTTTGTGCATTTACAATATTCATTGATTTTTGCCATTGAAAAACATCATGTTATTCATATACCAGAAATGTTTGAAGCTACTGACTGAATGAAAGGAGCTGGCATCTCACTCTCTTTGAATCTTCTTTATCATGCTAAGAGGAGCAGGAAAAAGCAAAAAATTTCAGACTTGCACCTTGCAATGCGGAGAAATTACTGTTTGTGCATTTACAATATTCATTGATTTTTGCCATTGAAAAACGTCCAGAAATGATTGAAGCTACTGATTGAATGAAAGGAGCTGGCATCTCACTCTCTTTGAATCTTCTTTATCATGCTAAGAGGAGCAGGAAAAAGCAAAAAATTTCAGAATTTCACCTTGCAATGCGGAGAAATTACTGTTTGTGCATTTACAATATTCATTGATTTTTGCCATTGAAAAACATGTTATTCATATACCAGAAATGTTTGAAGCTACTGACTGAATGAAAGGAGCTGGCACCTCACTCTCTTTGAATCTTCTCTATCATGCTAAGAGGAGCAGGAAAAAGCAAAAAATTTCAGAATTGCACCTTGCAATGCGGAGAAATTACTGTTTGTGCATTTACAATATTCATGGATTTTTGCCATTGAAAAACATCATGTTATTCATATACCAGAAATGTTTGAAGCTACTGACTGAATGAAAGGAGTTGGCATCTCACTCTCTTTGAATCTTCTTTATCATGCTAAGAGGAGCAGGAAAAAGCAAAAAATTTCAGAATTGCACCTTGCAATGCGGAGAAATTACTGTTTGTGCATTTACAATATTCATTGATTTTTGCCATTGAAAAACATCATGTTATTCATATACCAGAAATGTTTGAAGCTACTGACTGAATGAAAGGAGCTGGCATCTCACTCTCTTTGAATCTTCTTTATCATGCTAAGAGGAGCAGGAAAAAGCAAAAAATTTTAGAATTGCACATTGCAATGTGGAGAAATTACTGTTTGTGCATTTACAATATTCATTGATTTTTACCATTGAAAAACGTCCAGAAATGATTGAAGCTACTGACTGAATGAAAGGAGCTGGCATCTCACTCTCTTTGAATCTTCTTTATCATGCTAAGAGGAGCAGGAAAAAGCAAAAAATTTCAGAATTGCACCTTGCAATGCGGAGAAATTACTGTTTGTGCATTTACAATATTCATTGATTTTTGCCATTGAAAAACGTCCAGAAATGATTGAAGCTACTGACTGAATGAAAGGAGCTGGCATCTCACTCTCTTTGAATCTTCTTTATCATGCTAAGAGGAGCAGGAAAAAGCAAAAAATTTCAGAATTGCACCTTGCAATGCGGAGAAATTACTGTTTGTGCATTTACAATATTCATTGATTTTAGCCATTGAAAAACATCATGTTATTCATATACCAGAAATGTTTGAAGCTACTGACTGAATGAAAGGAGCTGGCATCTCACTCTCTTTGAATCTTCTTTATCATGCTAAGAGGAGCAGGAAAAAGCAAAAAATTTCAGAATTGCACCTTGCAATGCGGAGAAATTACTGTTTGTGCATTTACAATATTCATTGATTTTTGCCATTGAAAAACATCATGTTATTCATATACCAGAAATGTTTGAAGCTACTGACTGAATGAAAGGAGCTGGCATCTCACTCTCTTTGAATCTTCTTTATCATGCTAAGAGGAGCAGGAAAAAGCAAAAAATTTCAGAATTGCACCTTGCAATGTGGAGAAATTACTGTTTGTGCATTTACAATATTCATTGATTTTTGCCATTGAAAAACCATGTTATTCATATACCAGAAATGTTTGAAGCTACTGACTGAATGAAAGGAGCTGGCATCTCACTCTCTTTGAATCTTCTTTATCATGCTAAGAGGAGCAGGAAAAAGCAAAAAATTTCAGAATTGCACCTTGCAATGTGGAGAAATTACTGTTTGTGCATTTACAATATTCATTGATTTTTACCATTGAAAAACGTCCAGAAATGATTGAAGCTACTGACTGAATGAAAGTAGCTGGCATCTCACTCTCTTTGAATCTTCTTTATCATGCTAAGAGGAGCAGGAAAAAGCAAAAAAATTTCAGACTTGCACCTTGCAATGCGGAGAAATTACTGTTTGTGCATTTACAATATTCATTGATTTTTGCCATTGAAAAACATCATGTTATTCATATACCAGAAATGTTTGAAGCTACTGACTGAATGAAAGGAGCTGGCATCTCACTCTCTTTGAATCTTCTTTATCATGCTAAGAGGAGCAGGAAAAAGCAAAAAATTTCAGAATTGCACCTTGCAATGCGGAGAAATTACTGTTTGTGCATTTACAATATTCATTGATTTTTGCCATTGAAAAACATCCAGAAATGATTGAAGCTACTGACTGAATGAAAGGAGCTGGCATCTCACTCTCTTTGAATCTTCTTTATCATGCTAAGAGGAGCAGGAAAAAGCAAAAAATTTCAGAATTGCACCTTGCAATGCGGAGAAATTACTGTTTGTGCATTTACAATATTCATTGATTTTTGCCATTGAAAAACATCATGTTATTCATATACCAGAAATGTTTGAAGCTACTGACTGAATGAAAGGAGCTGACATCTCACTCTCTTTGAATCTTCTTTATCATGCTAAGAGGAGCAGGAAAAAGCAAAAAATTTCAGAATTGCACCTTGCAATGCGGAGAAATTACTGTTTGTGCATTTACAATATTCATTGATTTTTGCCATTGAAAAACATCCAGAAATGATTGAAGCTACTGACTGAATGAAAGGAGCTGGCATCTCACTCTTTTTGAATCTTCTTTATCATGCTAAGAGGAGCAGGAAAAAGCAAAAAATTTCAGAATTGCACCTTGCAATGCGGAGAAATTACTGTTTGTGCATTTACAATATTCATTGATTTTTGCCATTGAAAAACATCATGTTATTCATATACCAGAAATGTTTGAAGCTACTGACTGAATGAAAGGAGCTGGCATCTCACTCTCTTTGAATCTTCTTTATCATGCTAAGAGGAGCAGGAAAAAGCAAAAAATTTCAGAATTGCACCTTGCAATGCGGAGAAATTACTGTTTGTGCATTTACAATATTCATTGATTTTTGCCATTGAAAAACATCATGTTATTCATATACCAGAAATGTTTGAAGCTACTGACTGAAAGGAGCTGGCATCTCACTCTCTTTGAATCTTCTTTATCATGCTAAGAGGAGCAGGAAAAAGCAAAAAATTTCAGAATTGCACCTTGCAATGTGGAGAAATTACTGTTTGTGCATTTACAATATTCATTGATTTTTGCCATTGAAAAACATCATGTTATTCATATACCAGAAATGTTTGAAGCTACTGACTGAATGAAAGGAGCTGGCACCTCACTCTCTTTCAATCTTCTTTATCATGCTAAGAGGAGCGGGAAAAAGCAAAAAATTTCAGAATTGCACCTTGCAATGCGGAGAAATTACTGTTTGTGCATTTACAATATTCATTGATTTTTGCCATTGAAAAACGTCCAGAAATGATTGAAGGTACTGACTAAATGAAAGGAGCTGTCATCTCACTCTCTTTGAATCTTCTTTATCATGCTAAGAGGAGCAGGAAAAAGCAAAAAATTTCAGAATTGCACCTTGCAATGCGGAGAAATTACTGTTTGTGCATTTACAATATTCATTGATTTTTGCCATTGAAAAACGTCCAGAAATGATTGAAGCTACTGACTGAATGAAAGGAGGTGGCATCTCACTCTCTTTGAATCTTCTTTATCATGCTAAGAGTAGCAGGAAAAAGCAAAAAATTTCAGAATTGCACCTTGCAATACGGAGAAATTACAGTTTGTGCATTTACAATATTCATTGATTTTTGCCATTGAAAAACATCCAGAAATGATTGAAGCTACTGACTGAATGAAAGGAGCTGGCATCTCACTCTCTTTGAATCTTCTTTATCATGCTAAGAGGAGCAGGAAAAAGCAAAAAATTTCAGACTTGCACCTTGCAATGCGGAGAAATTACTGTTTGTGCATTTACAATATTCATTGATTTTTGCCATTGAAAAACATCATGTTATTCATATACCAGAAATGTTTGAAGCTACTGACTGAATGAAAGGAGCTGGCATCTCACTCTCTTTGAATCTTCTTTATCATGCTAAGAGGAGCAGGAAAAAGCAAAAAATTTCAGAATTGCACCTTGCAATGCGGAGAAATTACTGTTTGTGCATTTACAATATTCATTGATTTTTGCCATTGAAAAACGTCCAGAAATGATTGAAGCTACTGACTGAATGAAAGGAGCTGGCATCTCACTCTCTTTGAATCTTCTTTATCATGCTAAGAGGAGCAGGAAAAAGCAAAAAATTTCAGAATTGCACCTTGCAATGCGGAGAAATTACTGTTTGTGCATTTACAATATTCATTGATTTTTGCCATTGAAAAACATCATGTTATTCATATACCAGAAATGTTTGAAGCTACTGACTGAATGAAAGGAGCTGACATCTCACTCTCTTTGAATCTTCTTTATCATGCTAAGAGGAGCAGGAAAAAGCAAAAAATTTCAGAATTGCACCTTGCAATGCGGAGAAATTACTGTTTGTGCATTTACAATATTCATTGATTTTTGCCATTGAAAAACGTCCAGAAATGATTGAAGCTACTGACTGAATGAAAGGAGCTGGCATCTCACTCTATTTGAATCTTCTTTATCATGCTAAGAGGAGCAGGAAAAAGCAAAAAATTTCAGAATTGCACCTTGCAATGCGGAGAAATTACTGTTTGTGCATTTACAATATTCATTGATTTTTGCCATTGAAAAACATCATGTTATTCATATACCAGAAATGTTTGAAGCTACTGACTGAATGAAAGGAGCTGGCATCTCACTCTCTTTGAATCTTCTTTATCATGCTAAGAGGAGCAGGAAAAAGCAAAAAATTTCAGAATTGCACCTTGCAATGTGGAGAAATTACTGTTTGTGCATTTACAATATTCATTGATTTTTGCCATTGAAAAACATCATGTTATTCATATACCAGAAATGTTTGAAGCTACTGACTGAATGAAAGGAGCTGGCATCTCACTCTCTTTGAATCTTCTTTATCATGCTAAGAGGAGCAGGAAAAAGCAAAAAATTTCAGAATTGCACCTTGCAATGTGGAGAAATTACTGTTTGTGCATTTACAATATTCATTGATTTTTACCATTGAAAAACGTCCAGAAATGATTGAAGCTACTGACTGAATGAAAGTAGCTGGCATCTCACTCTCTTTGAATCTTCTTTATCATGCTAAGAGGAGCAGGAAAAAGCAAAAAATTTCAGACTTGCACCTTGCAATGCGGAGAAATTACTGTTTGTGCATTTACAATATTCATTGATTTTTGCCATTGAAAAACATGTTATTCATATACCAGAAATGTTTGAAGCTACTGACTGAATGAAAGGAGCTGGCACCTCACTCTCTTTGAATCTTCTCTATCATGCTAAGAGGAGCAGGAAAAAGCAAAAAATTTCAGAATTGCACCTTGCAATGCGGAGAAATTACTGTTTGTGCATTTACAATATTCATTGATTTTTGCCATTGAAAAACATCATGTTATTCATATACCAGAAATGTTTGAAGCTACTGACTGAATGAAAGGAGTTGGCATCTCACTCTCTTTGAATCTTCTTTATCATGCTAAGAGGAGCAGGAAAAAGCAAAAAATTTCAGAATTGCACCTTGCAATGCGGAGAAATTACTGTTTGTGCATTTACAATATTCATTGATTTTTGCCATTGAAAAACATCATGTTATTCATATACCAGAAATGTTTGAAGCTACTGACTGAATGAAAGGAGCTGGCATCTCACTCTCTTTGAATCTTCTTTATCATGCTAAGAGGAGCAGGAAAAAGCAAAAAATTTTAGAATTGCACATTGCAATGTGGAGAAATTACTGTTTGTGCATTTACAATATTCATTGATTTTTACCATTGAAAAACGTCCAGAAATGATTGAAGCTACTGACTGAATGAAAGTAGCTGGCATCTCACTCTCTTTGAATCTTCTTTATCATGCTAAGAGGAGCAGGAAAAAGCAAAAAATTTCAGACTTGCACCTTGCAATGCGGAGAAATTACTGTTTGTGCATTTACAATATTCATTGATTTTTGCCATTGAAAAACATCATGTTATTCATATTCCAGAAATGTTTGAAGCTACTGACTGAATGAAAGGAGCTGGCATCTCACTGTCTTTGAATCTTCTTTATCATGCTAAGAGGAGCAGGAAAAAGCAAAAAATTTCAGAATTGCACCTTGCAATGCGGAGAAATTACTGTTTGTGCATTTACAATATTCATTGATTTTTGCCATTGAAAAACGTCCAGAAATGATTGAAGCTACTGACTGAATGAAAGGAGCTGGCATCTCACTCTCTTTGAATCTTCTTTATCATGCTAAGAGGAGCAGGAAAAAGCAAAAAATTTCAGAATTGCACCTTGCAATGCGGAGAAATTACTGTTTGTGCATTTACAATATTCATTGATTTTTGCCATTGAAAAACGTCCAGAAATGATTGAAGCTACTGACTGAATGAAAGGAGCTGGCATCTCACTCTCTTTGAATCTTCTTTATCATGCTAAGAGGAGCAGGAAAAAGCAAAAAATTTCAGAATTGCACCTTGCAATGCGGAGAAATTACTGTTTGTGCATTTACAATATTCATTGATTTTAGCCATTGAAAAACATCATGTTATTCATATACCAGAAATGTTTGAAGCTACTGACTGAATGAAAGGAGCTGACATCTCACTCTCTTTGAATCTTCTTTATCATGCTAAGAGGAGCAGGAAAAAGCAAAAAATTTCAGAATTGCACCTTGCAATGCGGAGAAATTACTGTTTGTGCATTTACAATATTCATTGATTTTTGCCATTGAAAAACGTCCAGAAATGATTGAAGCTACTGACTGAATGAAAGGAGCTGGCATCTCACTCTCTTTGAATCTTCTTTATCATGCTAAGAGGAGCAGGAAAAAGCAAAAAATTTCAGAATTGCACCTTGCAATGCGGAGAAATTACTGTTTGTGCATTTACAATATTCATTGATTTTTGCCATTGAAAAACATCATGTTATTCATATACCAGAAATGTTTGAAGCTACTGACTGAATGAAAGGAGCTGGCATCTCACTCTCTTTGAATCTTCTTTATCATGCTAAGAGGAGCAGGAAAAAGCAAAAAATTTCAGAATTGCACCTTGCAATGTGGAGAAATTACTGTTTGTGCATTTACAATATTCATTGATTTTT
>NW_027366842.1:0-65185 GCF_046119375.1 Phyllobates terribilis | reverse complement strand
ACAAGCAATCAAATAAAAACATTCACTGAGCAAACGAGATCAAACAGAATATACTGCACCAAGTCGAAGCCGGGACGATGGTAGAATACCAACTAGCGGAATCGAAGACGAAATCAAACAAAAACAAATAAAAACAGACCAAAGACCAAAACAATGCTCTCCGGCCCTACGTCAGCAAAATCGGTGCCTATAGAGTGGAGGAAGGAAAACGACGCTCTACAACCCTACGTCACCAAAGACCAAATCGGCGCTCTCCAACCCGGCTTATCCCTCCTCGCGCAAAAGATACACTCGCCAAACACAAAATTGGAAAATAGAACTGGAAATCACGTCGGAATTATGAAAACGCAAGGAACGCCGGAAACGAAGGAGGCAGGGGGAAGAAGCAGACAAGACTCGCGGCTAGGCACCGGGATCAGTCCGCTCATGAGGATGCAGACCTTCCCTTGGACCGCCGGCTCGAGAGGATCCGCCGTGGGTGCCAGCCAGAGAAGAAGGATCGCCGGAAATCGCGACCTAGGGTTACATCAGAAGGGGACCGCCGGAAATCGCCATTGAAATCGCCTAAAAATCGCCTCTTGAATCTACTTTTTTTTCGTTATACAAAATTGAAGATAGATTGTTAGTAGTTGAAAATCCAACGAAATTAGTGAGAATTTCCTGATGTATTTGAAATTAGTGAGAATTTTCTGAGATGTTGAAATTAAAAAGGGGGTGAAATTAGGGTTTTTGAAATTGAAGAAATTGAAGATTGGGCATCAGTGATGTTGGAGGATGTCGCTGGAAACAAAGAGGGAGACAAAGGCTCAATGCCGGAAACAGCAACACCGCAACCCGAGGGCGACGAAGGTCGATTATGGAAGCGATAACACCATAAACCGAGGGCGTCAGAAACGAAGAGTTCGAAGAAGACTCGATGCTGGAAAAATGAATGCACAACACAAGGGCTCCGAAAACAAAGAGGCATGTGAAAGCCGACAACGCTTCAAACAATACATGCAGGTTGACGTCCCCGACCCACTGGTAAAGTTATCCGCTGAAGAAAGTGATCATCCTTAGCCGGAGAAGAAGCTCAAAGTCCAAAGAATGAATTGAAATGGTTCTTTTTTCTTTTAGTTTTAATTCCTTTAATTTTAATGAAACCTGTGCGACTTGGCGTTTTGTGTAGAAAATGTCTTTACACAGATGTAGACTTATCTTTTTTATAAGGATCCGGATTACATGAGAATGCTTAGTAAATTGATAAAGAAAAATATATGTTAGCCATTCAATGTTTCTAAATCCAAATGGCTAGGAGTGATGACGTGGTTAACAACCAACAGTCGGTCACTAGTCAATGGTCATCGTTGGTTAATGTGTGTTTTCTTTGCATGAGTATATTGTTTTTGTACATTAGTACATGGTTTGTCTGTATTAGTGCATGATTTACTTGCATTAATGTATAGTTTTTTATACACTAGTGCATGGTTGATTAGCGACATCCAGTATGGCGTAATGAGAGGTTGTTAGCATCATTTACATGCATATTGGCCATGGATTAGAGCGTATTACCGTATTCCGGATCTCACAAAGCAAAGTAGCTAAACACGAGGATTATGACCACTCGGGAGAAGACTGAGGAGAAGACGCAAGAGGCAAAGGAAAAACGCATGCAAAAGGACGCGCGGGGGCATTCTGGCCTAGGGCGCGACATCGCCCTAGATGGCGCGACCAAGCCGAGCCATCTGCACAGTGGCGCGACCGCGTCCTGTATGGAGCGGCCGCGCCCTGTGGTCTAGAGGTGGATGCGACCGCGCTGACATAGACTCGACCGCGGCCCTGTACGAATCTGCACCGCGGCTGTTTTCCTTTTGCGGGAGTTAATGAGCCTTTTACATAGCTTTTAGATAGAATTACGGGCTGAGCTTTTTAGGGATTGTTTTCTAGGATTTTAGTCTTTATATATAGATGAGAGATTTGCCTCCAGCTATCATCACACTCCATACATTAATTTCATAATTAGGTTTTATTAGAATGAAGAGCGAGTAGTCTCCTAGTTATGTTCTCCAGATGGAAGCCTGCGGAGTTATGGGTTTGTAGACTTCTTCCTTGGTTCTAATAATATATATTCTATGAGTTGTTTCATTCTCTTGTGCTTATTTATCATTGATTATGATTTATTTATCTAGATTAGCTACCTAGGTTTATAGATCTATTTCATATTGCTAGGTCTGGCTTGTCCGAGTTGGTTCTAATAATATATATTCTATGAGTTGTTTCATTCTCTTGTGCTTATTTATCATTGATTGTGATTTATTTATCTAGATTAGCTACCTAGGTTTATAGATCTATTTCATATTGCTAGGTCTGGCTTGTCCGAGTTGGAGAGTCTTTTCATAGGGTAGCAAATCAATTGCCTGGACTAGTTGGACTTGTGATTGTGTGGAGAATGATGATGTGTTAGTAGCCAAGTGGCGCTGCATGTTCTTATTTATTCATGAACATCCTGTTGCCTAGGAATTAACCTTTGATAGTTTCAGGGTTGTATCTAGAAGTAAGGGTTAGTATGTCGATTGGATTATTAACTAATTAAGAACACTTATTAGGACATCCAGAATATATAATTTAGAGAATGAACCCGATTAGAATTAAGAAGTCAAGGATCAAACCAATAACTCCGTAGTGTAGATGCCTGGTGGATAAAGTGCTTGTCTTTATTGATTTCTTAAGATTAGTTAGTTTTCACATCTTTTCCCCTTTCTTGTTTATCTGTAAGTTAGTTGAATTAAACACACAAGAATTGATTACGTGACTCTCTGAGAGATCGACCCTTGCTTATCACTCTACTTGTAGAGGAGTTAGTGAGGTAAACAAATATTACTTTGACGTTGCCTAGCAACAGCCACATCAAATTTGGCGTCGTTGCGGGGGAGTCTAGTTTTTCTTTTCTTGTGTTTTTTATTTAATTTGCTTTAGTGCTGGCCGTGTAACGGCCAACACCCTTATTATTGATAAGTATGCTTGAGGAGTGTGCAGGAGATAGGATGAGAGATTGCATGGAGCCAAGTGAGAGATTGGCTGAAGTGAAAAGCAGGTTGGCTAGGCTTTAACAGGAGGCCGCTGATAGGGCCGCCACTTATTGGAGGTACGAAGATCCACAGCCTGGGTACGAGCAACAACGGTATAACTACTACCACCCAAGGAATATAGAGCACCCCCAACCTGAGCAACAGTGGTGGAGGCCCTCCCGAACCCTCCACAACTGACTTTGATGACCGTTCTGATGGAGCGCCTCGCGACTACCACCCGAGTACTCAAAGAGAGCACCCATAGAATGGTCGAGCAGTCACGGGCTACCAAAAAGTATGTGGACGAGCAGATCCAGCGGATGATGCACGCAATGACCACTCTAAAGGAAAATCAGGCCGCCAGCACTAATGCTATCACAAGTAGCAGCGACAAGAGCTCGAACGAGGTGCAAAGTGAGGAGGAGGATTATCGAGGTTGACGGACCAGCCGACACGCACCTACAACTTGAGGAGGAAGCCAAGGAATCAGCCATAGCAGAGTCGAGCGACCACGCTGAGAAGTCGCGTGACCCCGCTGAGCAGTCGCACGACCGTGTCTTCTCAACTGAGGAGTCGCGCGACCGCGCTGAAGAGTTGCGTTGCCGCACCCTCGTCTCTGAGGAGGAGCGCGACCAAACCATCATCACGCGCGCCCGCGCACCCTCCCGTGTAGACTGGCGCGACCGTGCCCTTGACCCGCGCGACCGTGCCTTTACGAGACCTTTTCAGGAAAGTGAAGAGCGATTGCGCCTTCCTTGGCGCGCCCGCGCGTCGTACCCTACAGCTTTCGGATCCGCTCCTCCACCACCGGTGAACTTCAATGAGTACGATCCAGGACCACGGTTAGGCGTGATAGGAAGGAGATTTGATCCGAGAGTTGATCCTCAGTTTAGGCAAGCCACATACGTAAACCTCACACCATTCAGGACGCTGGAACCCCGAAACTTTGGGCCTTGGTTCACCGAACAACTGTAGAGGCCATACGCTGGGCAGATTAAGAAGAGAGGGATGTGGTATGACAAGAGGGAGAGGAAGAGGCTAGGTGCCAAGTCTTACCAAGTGCAGAAGAAGAGAGGTTTCATTGATGAGAAGGCCCACGAGGGGCCAAGTGCGGAGTAAGAAAGGAAGGCGTCGAGCCAACAACATTAAACAAAGCCGTTGACTGACCGAGAGGCAACCCGTCTATGAGGTATTTTTCCATATCCACTTCTCTTTTACTTTTGTTCTTAATTTCACAGTGAGGACATTGCGTAGTTTAAGTCTGGGGTGCGAAATTATCTCAACTATCCTAGCTAGTTTGAATTTTTGAGTCTTTTTAAAATTTTTAGAGTCGGCCATCATGATTTTTCCCTATTTGTTGCTTTGTTACTTCTATAATAGTGCATCGGTTTTGAATCTTTACTATGCCCTTGATGTTGATATTTAAACTATATATGATGATGATATGATTGATCAGATTTAGGACTTTGACTTGAGCATTCATTTTATGATTAGAATGCATTAGGTCCAATACTAAAATTGCTACCATCTCTTCTCTAGTTTTTATCATATTGTTGTTATTGTTTTGCTTCTGTCCTTTTTCGTTACTTTATGCCGAGAAAGAAGACGGTCCGGACCGTAAAACTGACGGGCCCGTTATTTGAATAAATGGCCTTAAATAAATATAGGCCCGGACTGTAAGATGGACATGCCCGATGCTTCGAATACAAATTGGCCTGGACCGTAAGACGGACAGGCCTAGTGGTTAAATAAGAAATTTGAGAATAAGAAGTACATAAATAGGATGAAAAGGAGCATTAGAAAGATACAACTGGAATTACTAGAGTTGAGTTTTGGTCTGTTAAATATGCTTTCAATGGTGTGGGAGATTGTGCATTATCTTCATAAATTATAGCATTTTGGAGAGAATTAGTCATGTTTTTTATCTTGCGTTATCATCCTTTGTTTGTGATTTGCTTAAAGACATCTTTGACATAGTTTAGAGATTCATGATTAATGTACTTGCGTAGAATAGCATGGTTCAAGTATGGGGGAATGATTGATTCCATTGTTGGGTTTAGAGTTAAGTTTAGAGTCTTGTTGAGTCTTGCATTATTTTTGAATATTTCTAGTAGAGTCGGAGTGTACGCCCGTATTCTTGATGATTCTAGGTACTGGGAGTTAGAGAGTTGATCGACGACCACTTCATTCGTGTCACCCATACTCGATGAGATCGCCAAGGGTTAGCTGCAACTTACTCATGGACGAGCAAGGTTCAAGTGTGGGGGTATGATTGGCGACGTAATGAAAGGACGTTAGCATCATTTACATGCATATTGGCCATGTATTAGAGCGTATTACCGTATTCTGGATCTCACAAAGTAAAGTAGCTAAACATGAGGATTACGAGCACTCAGGAGAAGACCGAGGAGAAGACGGAAGAGGCAAAGGACAAACGCATGCAAAAGGGACGCGCGGGGGCATTCTGGCCTAGGGTGCGACCAAGCCGAGCCATCTGCACACTGACGCAACCGCGTCCTGTATGGCGTGACCAAGCCAATCCATCTGGAGGTGGGTGCGACCGCGTCGACATAGACACGACCTCTCCCTTGTATGAATCTGCGTCGCGACTGTTTTCCTTTTGCAGGTCTCCTAGCTTTGTTCTCTAGGCGGAAGTCTGCGGAGTTATGGGTTTGTAGACTTCTTCCTTGGTTCTAATAATATTCTATGAGTTGTTTCATTCTCTTCTACTTATTTATCATTGATTGTGATTTATTTATCTAGATTAGCTACCTAGGTTTATAGATCTATTTCATATTGCTAGGTCTGGCTTGTCCAAGTTGAAGAGTCTTTCCATAGGGTAGCAAATCAATTGCCTGGACTAGTTGGACTTGTGATTGTGTGGAGAATGATGATGTGTTAGTAGTCAAGTGGCGTTACATGTTCCTATTTATTCATGAACATATTGCTCTCTAGGGATTAACCTTTTATAGTTTCAGGATTGTATCTAGAGGTAAGGGTTAGTATGTTGAGTTGGATTATTAACTAATTAAGAACATGGATTAGGACAACCAGAATATATAATTTAGAGAATGAACTCAATTAGAATTAAGAAGACAAGGATCAAACCAATAACTCCATAGTGTAGATGCATGGTGAATAAAGTGCATGTCTTTATTGCTTTCTTAAGATTAGTTAGTTAGTTTTCACATCTTTTCCCCTTTCTTCTTTACCTTTAAGTTAATTGAATTAAACACGCAAGAATTGATTATTTGACTCTCTGAGGGATCAACCCTTGGTTACCACTCTACTTGTAGAGGAGTTAGTGAGGTAAATAAATATTACTTTGACGTTGCTAACGACATCCACGTCAATGGTGTATCAGTATTAGTGCATAGTGTGTTGGCATTAGTGCATGATTTCTGCGTGCATTAGTGCATGGTTTTTACGCACTAGTATATGTGGATTAGTGCATGGTTTATATGCACTAGTTCATGGTGTATTAGTATTAGTGTATGATTTATTTTCAGTAATGTATGGTTTTGTTACCATTAGTATATGGATTATTTATATTAGTGCATGGTTCTTATACAGTAGTGCGTGGTTTATATTTATTAGTTCATATTTATTTGCATTAGTGCATGATTTTCTTGTGCTAGTACATAGTTTCTTTGCAATAGTTACTATAGATCTTAACTCGTGCACACTAATATCAAATGTACGGTTTTTTAGCATCTTTTCTTAATTAATAGATTTTTTTATTGTTTTTATTTTAACCATAAAAGTATATGTTTTGTTAATTTGAGTATATTAAAAATAGATAGAATGCAAAAAAAAAATATATATGAAAAACTCCCTTTTCAAAAACCCCTTTGAACCCAAACCCAAACCCAAACCCTATACAAACCTAGCCATCGTGCTTCCTCCACCATCTCCTTTCCTTTCTCTGCCCTCTCTAGGCAGCTTCTCGTCCCGCCTCACTGTGCAGCAAGGTCCCCTCTCCCAGGCAATGCATCACGTTGCCCCGGTGTCTCCTCTTACTGGCCGAGGGTGGTCGATCTAAAGCCTGTGTCATCAACCACTCCCTCAAGTTCCCTATTTGTTTTTTCCTTCTCTTGCGATGAGCGTCTTATAGTCGTTTTGGGTTAAAGGTTCCAGATCTGGAGCCTTATAGCCATTTGGTGGCCTGCCCTTCCTCCATTTTATTCCTTCTCTCAGACTGGTGCATCGGAAGCCTCCCTGGTGTGCGGTGTCGCTACTCGATCTTTCACCAGCCTCCTTCTTACTCTTGTATTAGAGATTTATGTATAACTAGTAAAGTACCCGTTGTCATGCACGGTATAATTTTATCAAATTTATCTTATTTTTTGTACATATCTAATATCATCTATATTTTTATATCATACTATTATTTAAAATAAAATTTTGATAAAAATAGTAATATTTACTTGTATCTATATTATAGATTAATTAATTAGCTTTTATATACAAAATCACTTTCAAAAAGTTATCATGAACCCATCAAAATCCAAATCACCAATGAATTTTAAATGAAACTTGAATTTATGAAGACCAATTATCTGAATTCGACATATATTATATTTTGACCATTTAGATCTAGAATAAAGACTTAAATTAAAATAAAGAGTATCATTTAAATTTTTATTTATATAGTTAAACTGCTTGTCATTATTTTGAGATGAATTTTAATAATTAATGTAAATTATCTAATTAATGTTAATCAGAAAGTAGCTGCTTGATTAAATCAAAAGGTTGCTCCGAATTTTAAGTAAATAATAATAATTTCTTCTTGAAAGGTAGTCATTGATTACGTTAAAGTTGCGATGACATGGCTACGCTTAATAGGTGCAAAAAATAAATGACTTTAATATAAATGTTGATATGGATCAACGGATGGTTGACATATGGTGAAGTAAACCTCAACTTTAGTAATTAGAAATTGATATTTTTAAGGTCTGGTTTTTTTAGTTAATTTTAATTAATTTCATTAAAATGACTTGTTGATGTGCCACCAAATGATAGAAGTTAACAATTTTTTTTAAAATACATTGTTTACGTGGACCAATGAATGGTTAACAAATGATAGAGCTAACCTTAGTTTTAGTAATTGGATATTTTTTACATTCTGATTTTGTTTACTTAATTTTAAATAATTTCGTAAATAAATGATTTGTTGATGTGACACCAAATGCTAGATGTTAATAATTAATTTTTAAAACAATATTATTGATGTGGACCAATAAATGGTTAACAAATGGCAAAGCTAACCTCAGCCTTAGTAATTAGATATTGATGATTTATATTTATATTTTGTTTAGTTAATTTTAAATAATGTATTTTTAAAATACATTATTGTATCTCCATTGATAAAATTGTGATATCGTTAGTTATTAATACTGTAATTCAAATGATCGAATGAAGTGTACAATATGAAAAAACTTACCGACATGAAATTTGTTATGGTGTATATTTGTCTTCCACTATACTTTCAAATTCATTTATCCATAATTAAATTTGGTTTCCCTATATCATCAAACAATTATAAGTTATATTATTTCAGGAGAAAAATGACATTGTTAATATGGCAAATGATACTTACCTCTTTATCAATGAAAATGTCTTTGAAATGATGGATATTTCTTGCCATAACATGCAACTAAAGCAACTAAAAGAGTTATTCTGATATGAACTAAAAGCATAGAATGAATACTAATTCACTTCTTGCGTAAACCATGAAGAAGAGTTGTGTACTATATAAAATAGAAGCTACGCCTAGTGTAACCTGATTTATTGGGTTTTTAAACAAAATATTTATTAAGTGAAAATTCAAACCCTATTGAGGTGGTTATTTTTGAAGGATCGTTGTTGAAGAATTCTCCAAAAGATCGGTGATATTATTGACTTATTAAGGTGGTTAGAGTAGATATCTGATCTAGCTCAGAATTCATTTAAATTATTAACTTAAATAATATTATCAGGATTCATTTTTTATTATTAATTATTTATTGTTTGATAGTTTAGAGATTATCTTGGTGCTTTAACAGAAAATCCAAAATTAAATCCTATTATGTGATTAAAATCTTTATAGATTAGATAATTTTTATTTATGTTTAAACTAAATTTGGAAATTGTTTCATTCATATTTCTTCCCTACATATAATTCAGGAATCAGTACATTATATAACAATGTATGTGATTATAATATTTTTATTGTTATTGCTAGAGGTGAGAAGAATGCAAATGAGAAGGAACATATATATGGAAGGAGATTATATGAGAAAGAAAATAATATTATATTTATGTGTATTTTCAACATATTGAGAAGAATTTTAATAATTTATATAAATTATCTAATTAATCCGGTAAATAAGAAAGTAGTTGCTTGATTAAATCAATAAGTAGTTTCGAATTTTAAGTAAATAATCAAATAATAAGGAAGAATCAAATACTAAGGAGGAATCAAATAATAAATTAAATTATTAATAAAATAGAAAATAATGATTATGAAAAAATATTTATTCATAATCATACTCAATTTAAAAATACCGAAATTTAAAAATAAAAAATTAATGATTACAAAAAAAATATTTATTCATAATAATCCTCAGTCTTCAAACATATTCTTGTAAGTTTTTTAAATTAATAATGATGTGGAAAATATTAAATAAATTATTTTAACTATTATTTAAAATTCATTGGTGAGGTGGATCAATAGGAGTAGGGTTTAAAATGGATCAGGTGATGGGTGGATGTACCATTTCCATCACCCATCCGCCTAATAATTTTCTCCATCCAATCCACCCACCACCCATATATAGTTTCACCCATCATCCACCAGTCCATCATCCACGGGTGAAACGGGTGCACCCACCTAAATTTTCCATCATAAATTCATAACTTCATATGCATAATTTAAGGTTGTTACAAAACTTCATAATCCAAATAATTCATATTCTACATGTTTAATACACTACATAATGTCAAAAATATCACCAATAATACGTAAAGTGGAATCGAAAATACAATAAAAGTTAATAAAAAAATAGACAATCTCATAAGAGGAGAAGCGAAGGGTTGAGGCTGGCCGTGAAGGTGAAATCAGATCTGAGAACTGAAGGAGGGAAAAGAACGCTGCTAAGCTGCTGCTTTGCAAAACAACAAAAGAGGAGAAAAGAACGAAAGGAATTGTGACTTCACTTGTGTGGCGGCGTGAATCAGTGCTGCGCATAAGAGGAGAAACATTTTTAATTTAGGGTTTGGTATTATTATATATTTTAGTTAAAGTTCTAATATAAATTAATATTTATACATAAAATTATATTTTTTATATATATAAAAAATGGGTGATTGGTGATGGATGACGGGTGGAGTGTGGCGGGTGATGGTCGGGTGGCGGGTGGTGGTTGGCGGGTGATGTTTCATCATCCATATCCGATCCATCACCCATTTAACTCATCACCCGTTTCACCCATCACCCATTTATTTCGGGTTTTCATCCATGAAAGGCGGGTCGGGTGATGGGTGAAACGGTCGTCCGCGGATAATTTTAAACCCTAAATAGGAGGGTGACAGTTGGAGGACTGAACCTCAGCTTTAGTAATTAAGTATTGATTTAGGATAGTATAGATTGCATTCATATTAATTCCTCATTCAGTTCCTATAATTTAGGATAGTATAGATTGCATTCATATTAATTCCTGATTCAGTTCCTATAATTTAGGATAGTAGTTACTCACTTGTGTATACATATACCCTCTTAATTGTAAATCACATCAAGGAATTATATTTTCTCATAAACATATCTCTCTAATTTATCATGGTATCAGAGCCTTTTCCGATTTTTCTAAACCCTAATCCTATTCACGGATATGCCCTAAGCCGTCTCCGCTGTATTTCCGGCCGCCACCTACTGCCTGCTGCCGCTGTATATTTCGGCCGCTCCTGCTTCCGCTTACCTATGCCGCAGACATGGTTGATGGCCTCGTTCCTGCTGAGTCGTCTGCACGTTAGACCTCTTCAGGGCCACGGAAACACGAAAGGATCTGTTTCCGCCAACACTATGTAGACGACAACTGCGGCATGATTACGTGTGTTGCTGCAGTCGTAACTAAATCCGTGGACCAACAACAGTTCATACCTTCGCTGAATGCTAACTAGTGAAACACTTTCGTAAATATACTCCGTCATGTTCCGTCCTCTTCTGCACCTTTTGACGCATCCTCGAGTATGTCTCCTCTTTCTTGGATTCTTGATACAGGTGCATCGTTTCATATGACCGGTGATCAGTCTGTACTGCAGAATTTACATACTATACCTGTTGTTTCAGTTGTGTTTGCCTAATGGTCATATGCAATCTGTTGCTACTGTTGGTACTGTTGTGTACTGGCTGTGTTTTCTGAGCCTATCATTGCGAGCTTCGTCCGTGCAGATTCTTTCTTCACCAGCTACTACTTGGCATCGTCGGCTTGGTCATCCGTCTGCTATAGTGTTGTCTTCTAATTCTAGTCTATCATTTTCAAAGTCAAGTTTGACTTGTGTTGAACCCTGTGTTGCTTGTAATTCAGGGAAGAAAACTCGTTGTTCTTTTACGCTGAGCAATAATAAAGCCACAACGTTATTTGAATTGTTACATCTTGATGTTTGGGGGCCTTACAGTGTTTGGTTTTCTTCTGGTGCATCGTTTTTTGTGACTGCGGTTGATGATTATTCTCGCACTATTTGGGTGGTCTTTTTAGCTCAAAGACACGGGTACCTGCTCTTGTGCGACAGTTCCTTGCCCTCATTGCTACTCAGTTTCAGGGTACCGTGCACCGTGTTCGCGCCGACAACAGGATGGAATTCCTTCCCTTGCAATTGTACTTTGCTAATCATGGCATTATATTTGAGAGATCGTGCGTCTACACACCTCAGCAGAATGGCCGCGTCGAGCGCAAGCATCGTCACCTACTTAACGTTGCTCGTACTCTTTGTTTCCAAGCTACACTACCACTTTCTTTCTGGGGAGAATGCGTTTTGACGACAACTTATCTGATCAACCGAACACCATCGCCTCCCCTTGAGGGTAAGATGCCTTATGACCTCCTGCACAACAGTCCTCCATCTTATGATACGCTTTGTGTGTTCGGTTGTCTCTTCTTTGCTTCTGCTTTACCGCGGCCGACTGACAAGTTCGCAGCATGTGGTCGCCGTTGCATCTTTGTAGGCTATCCCCATGTCCAGCGCCTATGACAGCTCTATGACTTGGACTCTAGACAGTTCTTGTCTCTAGAGATGTGACTTTTCACGAGTCTTTATTTCCATTTGCTGCTGCAACTGGCTGTGTTTTCTGAGCCCATCATTGCGAGCTTCGTCCGTGCAGATTCTTTCTTCACCAGCTACTACTTGGCATCGTCGGCTTGGTCATCCGTCTGCTATAGTGTTGTCTTCTAATTCTAGTCTATCATTTTCAAAGTCAAGTTTGACTTGTGTTGAACCCTGTGTTGCTTGTAATTCAGGGAAGAAAACTCGTTGTTCTTTTACGCTGAGCAATAATAAAGCCACAACGTTATTTGAATTGTTACATCTTGATGTTTGGGGGCCTTACAGTGTTTGGTTTTCTTCTGGTGCATCGTTTTTTGTGACTGCGGTTGATGATTATTCTCGCACTATTTGGGTGGTCTTTTTAGCTCAAAGACACGGGTACCTGCTCTTGTGCGACAGTTCCTTGCCCTCATTGCTACTCAGTTTCAGGGTACCGTGCACCGTGTTCGCGCCGACAACAGGATGGAATTCCTTCCCTTGCAATTGTACTTTGCTAATCATGGCATTATATTTGAGAGATCGTGCGTCTACACACCTCAGCAGAATGGCCGCGTCGAGCGCAAGCATCGTCACCTACTTAACGTTGCTCGTACTCTTTGTTTCCAAGCTACACTACCACTTTCTTTCTGGGGAGAATGCGTTTTGACGACAACTTATCTGATCAACCGAACACCATCGCCTCCCCTTGAGGGTAAGATGCCTTATGACCTCCTGCACAACAGTCCTCCATCTTATGATACGCTTTGTGTGTTCGGTTGTCTCTTCTTTGCTTCTGCTTTACCGCGGCCGACTGACAAGTTCGCAGCATGTGGTCGCCGTTGCATCTTTGTAGGCTATCCCCATGTCCAGCGCCTATGACAGCTCTATGACTTGGACTCTAGACAGTTCTTGTCTCTAGAGATGTGACTTTTCACGAGTCTTTATTTCCATTTGCTGCTGCAACTGACATTACATCTCCATTTCCCTTCTCTGAGTGTCTACCTTCTGTTTTTGATGAGCTGACATCCTTTACTACTCTTGTCGAGACTGATTGCACCCCGTCTGACGATGGGGGGAGCACACTTAGGCCACCATTTGCGTCTACGCCTGTTCTGACTGAACTTCATGTTGATGTGCATGTACCATCTTCTGATTTGTTTGCTACTACTGATCGTCGTTATCCTGTTCGGAGTCGGAAGCCGAATGTTCGAAATAAGGATTATGTCTGCAGATCCGCTCGTCCTGTCCCATCCTCCTCGTCTTCACTCTTGCAAGTCTCTCTTTTTTCGGGTGCTCCTTACAGCCTTGCCTCTATGTTATCCGCTGATCAGTTTTCACCACGTCATATTGCATTTCTTGCAGCGATACAGACCCACAGTGAGCCGTCATCTTTTTACGAGGTTGCGAAGCACCCGCATTGGTTGCAAGCTATGTTTTCCGAGCTTGACGCTTTACAGCGTAATCACACATGGAATCTATCCGAGTTCATTGCGATCTCCACAAGGTATGTGATTTATTTTTCTTCTTTATTTAGTATGGATCTACTGTATTATTGTCATTTCCCATGGGTTTGTGGTGTTCTTTTAGGCTACGTATATGGTTGCTCGGGCTCTCCCTCCTCCAGATGTTGCATATCTCGTGAATCTCTCTCTATGGTGGATGTATGACAGTTTTCTAATCTAAACCAGGCACTGAGCCTCTTGAACTAGGCTTTAAGCCTTCTGACCCGGTCTTTTGGCCTCACGATCCTGATTTTGCAAAACATAAGCATCAAAGTACTTGTTGATTTCTTTTATTTTTATTGTGGCTCTCTTAAGTTCAGCATTACTTGTTGATATCAGAAGATTTCTAACATTGCTGTGGGCGTATTCTTTCATGTTTAATTTATCCAACGGAGGTTTACACTCATTTGTTTTATTTAGGCTCAAATACTGGGATTTCTCTACCTGCAATCACAATAATGTCGCGGTTCCAGAGTCCACAATCGCAAAAATATTGCTTCTCCCGGACTCGTAGCCGCAATTTTTTTTTGAGAATTTGGATATCTGTCAAATTGTCGCGGTTTCAGGATCCGCAACCGCGGTCCTTTCAAAACTGCGGGAACGGATTCTGTAACCTTGACTCTTTTTTTAATTTTAAATATTGCAGTTTCGAATTTTGGAACCCCGACTTGATAGTTGATAAATAATATTTTTTTTCTAATTATAACGTATTTAACAAATAATATTGTTTAAATTTTACATTATTTTTTACCTATACGGTCGGATAATTTGTAGTTATTTGTGTTGAAAATAAGTGTCTTGATTTTTTAAATTTTTTTTAAATGCTTAATAATACGTTAATGAATTATTGCACATTTTAAGTAACATGTTCTACAAAAAATTGAACGAATATAAGGCCAGTCAATTTAAATAAATATTAATAAGTCAACTGAACAATATCTTAATCCATAACAACTACTTTTTTTAAAAATTACAAAAAAATTCGTGGTTCTGGAATCCCTAACCATGATATTTTAAAAATAGTGAAAAAGTCATGGTTTAGGAATTCGTAATAGTGACATTTTTTTTTAAAATGCAAAAAGTCACGGTTCAAGAATCCGTACCCGCAACTTTGATAGTACCGCGGTTGCGTATCCTATAACCGCGACATTTTGGCGAATATCTGAATTTCTCAAAACAAATTGCGGTTACGGTTCCGGTTCCGGGAGCCGCGACACTTTAGCGGTTGCGGATTCTAGAAACGCGACATTATTATTGTCACGGGTTGAGAAACCACGATATTTTGAGCCTAAATAACAAAAAAATGATTGTAAATAACATGAGCGTTAAATTAGCTCTGATCTACTAGTTATTTATCTTTTTCATAAGGAAAAGTCTACGGTTACGCAAGGTGTAAAAAGTATTTTTTACACAACTTGTCAAGTGACAAGGATTCTAAAAGAGTGAGATACTTGTATCGTTATGCTTAGTTCAACTTTTTATTTGGTAAAGTCATGTATTTTTATAACTTTAAACTTAATTATATTATTTATATGGTTTTACTTTTAATGTTTTTTTACAAATCATAAAATAAATTATGTATCTAAACAAGATTCATTATAGATAAGTTTTAAATTATATATCTCAATATCATTTTTCGTAATTGATATTACTTTAAGCTTAAACACTAATTTCAAATCAGTATTGCTTTAATTAATAGAGTGATATTAAATGTTAGAAAATATATTCTCAGATTTTTGAATTAAAATCTATATTTTAAGGTTAAACACTAATTTCAAATAAGTAAAACATGTTGTTCATTCTTTAGACAAGTTTATGTTTTGTAATCTTATGTCTGATTATTCATTTATGAGAGTATAATTTTATGTTTGAACAAGCTCTACGTCGACTTCATTTTTAAAGCCTTCATTATAAAAACATGATAAATCGAAGTTGTTGACTTGTCCTAAACAAGTTATGTTATTTAAATTTGTCGACCTTTTAAAAAAATGCTAACTTGGGGTTAATTAATTAAAAACATTTTTATTTGGTGTTTTTTCTAGGAAAAAGTCAATATTTTACTTACTCGGTAAACTCTCAACCCGAACCCGGTCAAGAGACACTTAAACCCGATAGACCCGAAAATCTATGGGTCAAAACCCGAAGGACCCAACGCTGAAAGTTGATTTCACATATATTTTATCATTATAATTTAACATTAATATTTTTTATAAGAAAATTTATAATATTGTTACTAAATTTAAAGATATTGTACAAAATAATATTTTATCACTAAAAATTTACTCCTATAAAAAGCTAGAAAAAAAATCATTAAAATGAAAATTCTGACCCGTCCGACTCATATACCAAGTCTGAAATGTACACTTATGCATTTGTTAGAGACAAGTTTTAATATATATTTCTAATATTATAACGAGGAAGTATGTGATGGAATTAAACTTAAAATACAAAAATATTTTTCTAATACATCTTTCTAATTTATTCGAATCATGGACATGTAGTGTTAAATTTTATCTCGTACACTCTTTGTAACCATGTGGCGCTTGTTTTCATGGAAAAATAATTTTTGAGTTATTTTACAAAATTGCTTTTGTGTCATTTTTTATCACTTATATTTAAGTAGAAGATTTGCAAATTCATACTCTATGTTCATAATTTAATACTCTATGTTCATTATTTGGATAGCGAGGTTGGGTTGCTTGGTTTTCGCAGCTGAACCTAATTCTTAACACTATTGTATTAACCTAATTTAAAATAATTCTTTTAACTCTAAACTTATCTCGATTACAAAATCCAATATATAGATATGTAATTTAATATAATTTAAAATATATACATAATGGACCTTGTTAGATAGACAACTTGATAAAATAAAAATATAAAATATTTAAAATTTATTGAATACTAGATTTATTAAACAAAAGATAAATCGTTCATAATAAAACAAGTGTCACACTCCAGGATTTTGTCCTTAAAATCTTCCTTTAAAATAAAAAGAGATTAAAAAAGTCTTGCTTTTTTGGAGGATGAGCTCTTAATTTCGCACTTCAAAACCCTAAATTTCGGTTGATTTGTTTTTTAGTTTTTCATGTTTCATTTTTTTTTGTTTTTATCAATCTAGCTTGTTTCGAGGGTTTTTCTTGACTTTAAGGTTGATTTGCATCTTACCCATCTTTCTAGGGGGTGGTAAACTTTCAGGTTGATTTCCATCTTACCCATCTTTCTAGGCGGTGGTGTTGCTTGGATTTCTCCTTGTCCTTACTTCATTCGTCCTTCTAAAATGCTTTTGGGCTATTAAAGGACTTGCAATTGGCGGAAAGCCACCGAAAAATGGGCAAAAGCCACCAAAAACTAAACCAGACAATAGTCAACATTCGTCTCTAGAATCATTATCTTGTCTTTGTACTTGTCCTCTTCTCGCTCCAAAGCATATGAAATGAATGTGTTGACTTTTCCTTCAATCTCCTGCAACTTAGACCTTGTCATTGGTCCATAAATGGTGGGAGCTATTGGTAGAGATGATACTTCATCAGAATTCCTCTGGTTAAGGATGTATTTGCAATAAACCTTTGATGACTTTATTTTATCTATGAAGAAACTGTTGGAACCAGATTTTTAGCAAACTTCCATCCAGTTTTCCGGCTAGCTCCGGTGGTCAGAATTGTCGGGAGAAGGGACTATTGGCTTCCTCTCCGCGAGCTCTTGAATATGGTATATTCATACGCTAAAACCGGGTTCCGAGTGAATGAGAAAAGCCCGCTCAAAGTATGTGCTTGGAAGGGATCCAGGTGATGTTTTTGGGTGGAGATTTGTCCCACATCAAAAATTGGAGAGATCAACAGCCTGATCAGCTGCTATATAAACCGACCCTCTCCTCTCATTCTGAACACACGAAAAGCATTCACTCTTCTCTCCCTCTGAAATACTTCGAGGGTATACACAGTTCTTCGGTGTCGCCAGATTTCCGGCTTTAGTGTGCATCCGGAATTTCAACGCACTTGTATCATGGGATTCGAATGCCGGTAACCGTCTCACTAACGGGGCGTTTTCCGAACTAAGGACAGAGATTCGTTCTCGCCTCGTTTCAGTTCGGTATTAATCTCTGTTCTTAATTCTTTTGTTGTTCACAGATTATTGCATCCTAATTTACGGTCCGATAGTCTTAATTCGGAAAACTTTTACATTGATTACTGTAAAAGTGTGCACTAATCTTCTTATTTAAGTGTGTAGAACAGGTATCGAAACGGGACCATCACAAACAGTTTTTCGGAAAATTTATTCAAATCGATTTGTGTTAAATCTGATTTAATTACTTGAAAAATTTTCTGCAAAATTTTCTGTTTCGAAATTTGATTTCCGTACATCATTTTTTACAATTCGGTAGTGAAACTGTTCACTCCGTTTCAAAATTTGTTCTCTTCGGCAGTTTGTTCGGATACTTGTTGTAACGTGATTGTTTGGATCAAATCCAAAATCAGAAGCAATTTGTCCTATAAATCAGATTTCGGATTTATTATTTTAAAAATCTGTTTGGATTTTTTTTAAATCTAAATATCAGAAACTGAATTTCGATTTTAATAAATAATTTCTGAAATTCAGATTTTTTTCGGAATCTCAGATTTCGGAAGTTTTTAATTTCGGATAATAATTTTTCCAAAAAATATATTATTCGGAAATTAAATAGTAAATATTTTCGGAAAAACAGAATAATTTTTTCAGAAATACTTCCATCCTACAAGAATATTTTTAATATTCAGAATTAAATTTCCTTGAAATTATTTAAATTCGGAATTTTATATAATTTTTTTTCTCAAAAAATAAAATAATTCAGATTTATTTTATTTTCGAATTTCTGAAAGTTAATTTTGAAATTTCGGATTAAGTTGTGTCCTTCATTTTATTTACGGAATAATTCTTGTGCTTTCTGGTCTAATTTATTCGTGGTGCTATTTTTGAACAGTTTTTCAAAATGACAAACATTGTTGAAACTATTGCTGGTACTTCTTCTGGCACCGTGTCTGTAGTAACGGATGCACATGTGGATGCGTCGGTTGAGTTGACACCCCCGATTCCGGGAAGTGGTGTACCTCCGGCAACCATCCAATCGAACTTGACCACACAACATGTGGGTCTCTCGATGCCATCATCACTTTCCTTGATAGTTGGGGGTATCCGACCTTACTAGGTCAAAATCAGAATGTCCTCCCTATGGATATGTCTGACGTTCGATTACCCCAGATCAGGGTTCATGGCACCCAGGTTGAAGACCGGTTGTATACGCCGACACATGCCAAATGCTCAACAAGAGGATTTTTTACCTGAAAAGTTTGATGACACTGGGTTTTAAAACATGGTTTGATAAGATGCTATTCTTCCTAACTGTCATGTGCATGGAGAGATTTCTGAAAGAAACTCATCCTGTGGTGCTAGATCCCACTACTGGTATGTATGGGCTGAGTGTCCAACATGCGTGGGACAGAGGGGATTACCTATGCCAAGGCTACATAAGAGGCCGACTAGTTGACTCGTTATACAACGTGTACAGCAAAGTCGGATCGGCAAAGAGCTATGGGAAGCCCTACAGAAGAAGTATAGGCACGAGGATGCTGGCCAGAAGAAATACGTGGTCAAGAAGTTCCTGAACTACAAGATAGTAGATTCAAAGCCGCTCATGGAGCAGGTTGAAGAGCTTCAACTGCTTATCCACGAGGTTCTAGCCGAGGGGATGAAGATATGCAAGACATTTCAGGTGGCTTGCATCATCGAGAAGCTGCCTCCAAGCTGGAAAGCCTTCAGGGCTAGGCTTACGCACAAGAAGAAGGACATGAAAGTCGAGGAACTAATTGTCAGGTTGCGGGTCGAGTTGACCAAACCGACCAAGCCAGCACCAACCAGAAGGTGTACATGGGAAACTCGTCAACATCAAAGGTTGCAGCAACCGGCAAGGTGATCCTGAGGTTGACTTCAGGAAAAGACTTAACTCTCCTCAATGTTCTGCATGTGTCGTACATCAGGAGGAATCTACTTTCGGGCATTCTACTTAGTAGGCATGGGTTCGAAGTTAGTTTTAAGTCTGATAAACTTGTATTGTCCAAGAATGGGGTGTATCTTGGGAAGCGCTATGTTAAGGATGAACTGATCAAAATGAATGTAATTTCAGTTCCTTCCAAAACTGATGCAATTGCTTCTAGTTCAATTGAATAAGAATAAATCTATTGCTTATGTCGTTGAGTCTTTTAATATTTGGCATGACCAATTGTGACATGTGAATTATAAATCCATTAGCAGATTAATAAACATGAACATATTCCAAAATGCCAAATAAGTAAAGAAAAATGTGAAGTATACGTACAAGCGAAACTCACTAAATCGCCATTTCCACAGGTCACACGGAAAACCGAACCTCTAGGTTTAATTGACACCGATTTATGTGACTTAAAATGTATACAAACTAGAGGTGGTAAGAAATACTTTGTCACGTTCACTGATGATTGTATAAGATACTGTTATGTGTATCGATTACGTAGCAAAGATGAAGCATTAGACAAATTTAAGGAATACAAGTTGGAAGTTGAGAACCAGCTTAGTAAAAAGATCAAAATGATCATAAGTGATAGAGGAGGCGAGTACGGTGAACCTTTCAATGTATTCTGTAGAGAACATGGAATAGTCCATCAAACTACTGCTCCCTATTCACCACATTCTGACGGGGTTGCGGAACGAAAGAACCGAACTCTGAAAGAAATGATGAACGCCATGTTGGGAGAATCTGGGTAACCTAGAACATGTGGGGGGAAGCCCTACTAACTTCCAACTACATTCTCAACAAAATTCCACATAAAGTCACTGGTAAAACACCTTATGAGTTGTGGAAAGGCATTGTACCATCATACAAATACCTCAAAGTGTGTGGGTGTCTGGCAAAAGTGGTTGTACCACTTCCTAAAAAGGTCACAATAGGACCTAAAACCGTTGACTGTATTTTCATAGGATATGCACACGACAGTAGTGCTTATCGATTTTTGGTACATAAATCAGATATACCAGATATACATGTAAATACAGCAATGGAATCAAGAAATGCTTCTTTCTTTGAAAACGTGTTTCCGTGTAAAGATAGAAATAATATGAAACAAACACGCGAGGAAGGAGAAAATAGCACTTTTTCCCCCGTAACAGAAGAGGTAGAAAATGATGAACCTAGATGAGGCAAAAGAGCCCACAAGGAAAATTATTTGGCGGTGACTTTGTAACGGCCTTTCTTGCAGAAAATGAGCCTAAGACAATTGCACTACTAGAAAAAACGCCTTTTTAGCCCGGTCGTATAAGGGCATAGAGCCCGGATATACACAAAAACGGTCTAGGCTTCAGGTCTTTGGGCTAAAAAGTATAGAGCCCGGAGCATTTTTCACAATGCCCGGGCTCTATAGTTATAAGAGAGTACGCGGACAGAGGTTGTTTGCCCGGACCATTTCACACAAGTCCGGGCTCTATAGTTCACATAGTGCAGGGCTAAGTAAGCTTTTTTGGCCCAGATCACCTCCCTTATCCGGGCTCTATAGTTCAAATAGTGCAGGGTTAAGTAAGGTTTTTTAGCCCAGATCACCTCCCTTATTCAATATCCGGGCTGTATACTCTTATCCAGAAAAACAAATTTTTACACAATAATTCACTTTCATGTATACATCAACATTCAAAATCTGAAATTTCAACAATGTACAACACACATTAATAATCTGAAAGTTAATATTAATCCAAATATCATATATCAATATTTTGACATCCAACAAACAATATAATTGTTCACTTAATTTCATAGTCCTAATTGATTGATTATCTTCCTACAAATGAATTTCAACATAGTTTCATAGATCCAAATCCACCTTCATAAGATAAATCATTCTTGACATTTGACATCCTGCAAATGATAATGAACATATTTTAGATAATTATAAAAAAAATCAACAATAAAAGTATTAAAAAATACCCAAAAGGTGCCAGCTAAAGAGATAAAACATAGGAAGTGGTAGGAATATTTTCAAATTGTAAAGCTTTACACAAAGCTTGAGCAATAATGAGCATCAAAGAGGAAGAGTTTTGCACATCTTCACTTCTGCACGTTTCCATGTTGGCGAAGCTGATTCCTTACAACAGATTCCACAAATTCAAAGCTGGAAAAAAAAAGCAAAATTCGACGAGAGGGTGTTCGATTAGCAATCAACCAGCCACATTGAGAGTGACACCTTCCTCGATCTGAACCCATATAAACAACATATTCCACAAAGATAACAATATATTATATAGCAGATTTGTGGATATATATAGATATATATTCCCACCAATTTGTCAATGGCTTCTTCTGGAATCTCATGGAATAAGATCTGCATAAATCATGCCAAACTCATTAAAAATATGTGAGATTTTTTCAAACAATTGGCAATGCCAAGTAGAGAACTAAAACCCCACTGCTGTTATATTGTTAACTCTTCTATAGTTGGGGGAAAGAAATATTTATAATGTATTATCATGGCATATCACAGAAATATAATGTATGTTTAAAAGGGAGAGGCGCAGTTGATTTCTCAGCTTGTGCTTGTTGATTTCTGATGTCCTTTACTCCTTTATATTGCGTATAAGTTATAATCTTATCTTAGCAGACACAAAATGAAAGACAAGAAAAAACAAAAACAAGGACCGAACTGAAGAATCTCATATAAAGATATGATAGGCTGGGGTGGGAACACAAATAATTGAGCGAAAAAAGGCAGTGATTCTTACTTATCCACTTCATCAACCTAAAAGCTCCATTGCAGAAATCTTTATATTAGGATTCTCAAAGTATTCATCAAGGTTTCTTTGTGGGTAATTCAAAGAGTGCTGCTAAAAGAAATGACCTGTTTACTTACCTCTTAAATATTAAGGTTCAGCAACTGATCATAGCCCTTTAAAGTGCCAGTTATTGTTTACAGTGAAAACAAAATCAGTTTTTTGTAATAGATAAGAGCTAGGAATACAAAAAAAGGAGAAAGTGACCATAAATTTAAAACTTGCCAAGAAAAAAAATAAATTAATATATTCAAGTACTGTGACTGAAGGCGCACAACAGTCAATATTGAACAGATATCCCTAATAAGGCTGTGAGAAAAGATTTTATCAAATAGCAAACAGATCCTACTTGTATCTGATTTATCTAATATCTTTTCCAATTTCAGATCCTACGCTATTCTATTGACAACACAAAATAAAATTTTATATGAATATGGGCTAGAATACTTACACCAAGTACTTATAATGATGTTAAGTATTTTAATTTCGAGACAATTTTGAATATATTCCAGAAGATGCAATGAAAATATAAGAAAGAACTAAATACCATATACTATCTCCTCAATGTACATAAATCAATACAAGAGAACATACAGAAAAATGGAATAGAGAGGTCAGAAAGTAGTCATTATAGCCAAATTAGCAATCTTATGGAATCTTGGAGTAAGGAAAATTGACAAATAACCTATTTAGTCTTTTCTGGCACACTAAAATCTTGAAAACGTCACTTAATAATTGGATATAATTAACCAAGCATCATAGACCGGGTTTCATACATTCAAAAATGAAAGAAGAATAGTATGGACAGAAAAAATGTACTCTACTCTATCCCATTCCCCTTTGCTGAGCCCTGTCTTACAGTTCGTCACAAGAACAGAGCTCACTGTAGGAGCACTATGACCAGAATAATCTGCCATGTTACAAAAAAATATAAAGGTAAGATCATCGGATCAGACAAAAAAATTTATAAAAAAGGATCTGTATAAAGATTAGAAGAGCAAACCTCTAAGAAATTGGCATGCTTCTTCCTTGTTAGCTGGCTTTTCGCGGATCATACCTTCATACACCACAACCTCAAATCAAATATGAAATCAGTGAGAACATAAAATATACCTGAAGTATATCAATAATTGATAGGCATGTCATATTCACACATTCACTGAACTAAATAAAATCCCATTAAAGATATTGCTAGTTATAGAATCAAAATAGTATATTGGTCACAATTTAATACACATTTATTAAGCAACTGAATAAAGTGAACAGAGTTTAAAGGCTATACTTGATCTCCTGTAATTATAAGGATAGGTGCAGTCTCAAAGTTTTGCTCAGACATGGGTAGCTTTGAAACGATAGGTTCTGCCTGGAAGACATATATTGACACATAATCTTCAGCTGAACACCACTAGAACCAATCTAACCCCTAACAAAGACATCTCATTGAGGAAAATTAATTATCTTTAACCAACTACTTCAACCGAATATCATCTATACTATTAACTAGTCATCAACTTATCCAACGAAAACAGAAAAGCTCAAAATCTAACTGCAAATCAAGACTGAACTGAAATTTTGCATCAAGAAGACACAGGTTTAATGTCCCTGCAATACCAGACATAACTCACTTTATTTTACATCACATGCATTAGTTCCAAGGTTAAAATAATTGAGGTACAGCTACAGTATAATTTATTGAATGTATGCAATCGGGCGACTTGTTCAAACTAGTAAAATTTATTGGTCAAATTATGAAGAGAATTTATCAAGTAATTTTAGCTATTTGTAGTCAGAAGTAGTAAAAAAAATATTGTCTTTTACCCAAATGTTTGTTTCATAATTCATATTTACACAAAACCAGTAGGTAATAGGTATACAATCATTGTTAATGCCATCTAAAAACCAGTAGGTAATAGGTATACAGTCATTTTGACAAAAGAAATCTTCTTCTTGTGAGTCATAAGCCATGAAACTACCTCATCCAATGAATAGCAATGTGAATGGTCTATATTAAAATTTTATACCAAACATGGCCCAAATGCGTGACAACTCCAAGTTGCGCACAGAAGGAGCCCATAGAATATGAGCTCTTTCTTAAAATCATCATCGTCTGCAGACAATTAGGAAAGGAGGGTCAGAAAAGTTCATGAAAAGGCCATGGACAAGATTCAATCATATTGTTAAGGATGAGGAACATATTGGATTATGTTTGTAGGAACATATTGGATTATGTTTGTAGGATATCTGCAAATAATCCATATTGGACAAGATTCACATCTCTGATTTCACACACTTTCTATAATCACTCATTATCAATCTCATAGCACAAGCTGAGTTGATTTATGTTAGGTTTGATTTGACCTCGCATCACTCGTTCAAATTGCGTTTTATTTGTTAGCTAAAGAGGTAAAAGCTGGGTGGAATTTTTAGGAATCAACACAAATTAGAGAGATGAATAAACAAAAGGAATAAATAAAGGAAGCAAAGAGTGCAAACAGAGTGATGATGAGACCAACATTGGTTCTCATTGCACACATCCTTTTTTAAATAGCCCAGCACGCATGTCAGTAACACAGAGAATCTCATAACAGTGAAAAAAAGTAAAGGCCAATGACAAGTATAGGAGAACGAATCACATACAAGAAACATACCAAGACTGAACATGGCCATGCCAAGGCCTGCATCTGACAGAATGGAGATGTATTTTGCAACAATGGCAAGCATCACCACATTCCACCTACAAAAAGAAAGCAACCCCCACCAAACACCAACATCATTAATTACATACTCTTTACTAATTAATCATCTAATGTTGTGAAGTGATTATTGTAAAGGAAAACATGCATTAACAAATTGGAAAAAGGGGAAAGTTACCTGAAGGAGACGAGTGACCAGATGAGACCAATCAAGCTGGAGTAGGTGTTTGAGTTTCTGATGAGCTTTCTCCACACCATGATTAGAATAAGCCTCGTCATCACGCTCGCCGGTGGAAGAGTTGTTTTCCCGGCCTTTACTTCGCCGTCGGCTTCTTGGTTGTCTATCGCTCTGTTTCCGAAGCTGAAATCGTCCCTCTCCAGATATACACCTTCCTGTGCATCTCTTTTCCCCTCCACTGCAATAATGTTGATGAATGATTGAATAAAATCGAGTTGAAATGGATGGAAAACGAAAATAAAAATGAAAAAATACCTTTTTCGGGAGAGACGACCATTCTGACAGGCAACAGACCATGTTATATACAAGAAAGCTGGGTCTTCAACTCCCAACATAAACATACTCTTTCTTATCTAATTGACTAAATAACATCAAAGCTAATCTAAATAAGAATGTACAGAAAAGTATGATGTACACAATTGAGCTTTTGTCACACAGTATATTAAAGGGAGGGACAATCACTTACCATCTGAGTTATAAATGTCCATTTTGATTCCTTGAGCACCTTAGAAGATCTAGTAGGAAGATCTTTTTCAACTTCATCTAACACCAGTAGTAGCCCGTCTGCATAATGAGTAAAAAGACTAATATGAACAAGTAGATTGTTCAAACAAACAATTTATGGGAAATTCTCATCAAGTGCACATTTTCAGACTGAATGAAGGAATTGGTCTAACAGTTTCATAGAATAAAGGATATGATCTATAGATAGGACCAATGGAGTTACACCGAGCAGCAAGTGACTAATGTAAAGCATATTAACCTATGATATCAAAGTGACAGTTAACTTGTATACAAAAATATATGCATTTAAATGAGTCCACACATAGTTACAAACCACTACGGTATCCACAGAAATATAGTACTGGAACCCTGTAAGAACTGCTATAAACTATATGGAAGTCGTACCTGAATAACAAAACAGAAAGTAAGCATTTCTCCAATACACTGCTGTAGTAGAATAACAATTTTAATATAAATCTTCACCAGTGTTGCATCATCTTCAAGATCTTCATCACTAAGGCAACTTGGTTTACCCAATTCATAGTTAGTAGCTTCACCATTGTTGACTTGCATTGCAATTTACCAGTAACAACTCAACAAACTGAGATGAAGTCTTGATTATTGATTCGACAAGAAATAGACCTCGACAGACTTGAAAAGGCACATCTTCTCCATTGCTACATATCCATCAACCTGTAAAGCAATTTGAACAAAATTTTAGACCAAAAAAACTATCCAGAACTAGTTTCGAATTTCCCAATTAAAATCGTAGTCAAAACTCAGATCAACTAAGCACCCAAATGGTGCAACACTGATGAAACACACACCCAATTTAAGGAATTCTAAACGATTGATTGAAGGATGATGCTTACATGGTAGGAAGATGCGAAAGGTGATGATTTGCAAGATACCCATGACCATGAAGCGACATCATGACTAATACTCTTCCATTTCTCGACAAACGCATGTGAAGCAGCGATGAAATCTTCCGGCGATAGGGTCCTGTCCGACGATGAACCATATACTATTGCCTTCTTCTGAACCATTGTTGTAATTAAATTTGTCTAAATTCTAGTACGTAAGCAGTATGTGGTTTTGGGGTTCTGTCGATTGTGAGAAAATCAGAGATAGCAAGTGACGGAGAGAATTGAGTATGAAAGGACTTTACTGTTAGATGTTGTTGCCTGATTTTACGCCTTTTGAAGTTAGAATTAAAACTAGGCAAACCTTACGCCTTACCACAAAAACAAAGGAGAATGGGGTGTTGAAGAAGCTACTGGGAATGGTGAAGACAAGCTACTAAGAATGTTGAAGCAAAGGAAAATGGGGTCTTTGAAGAAGAGAGGAGAATGCGGGGGTTGAAGGAAAGGAAATAATTAAGCGCCAAAAAGATGTGCTCCTTTTTTGGGTTTTTAAAAAGGAAATTTAAAAATAAATACTCCCGCACAAATAAGGCCGGAGATGATGTTAATATAAAACTCGGATGTTAAAATAGCAGATGGGGGAAATTTTAGGGGGACTTTAGAGCCCGGATATAACAAAAAACAACACGTCCAGGCTCTTACATTGATTACGTAAAGGTGGTATCTATGTTTTAGCCCGAATGTCAACAAATATATCCGGGCAGATAGGTTGCACCTATAAAACAGCCCTATACGATTGCGTCTATTGCAACAATTAATCCCGGATAGTAATAGTCCGGGCTAATAAGTCACTGGCTAAAATGCATTTTGTGTAGTAGTGTTGGGTGCAAATGGATTTTCAAGGAGTAAGGCACCTTCATGGAAGGAAGCAGTGAAAAACGAGATCGACTCCATTATGCAGAACCATACATGGGAGCTTGGAGATCTACCACATGGGAGTAAGGCACTTGTGTGCAAATGGATTTTCAAGACGAAACTGAAAACCGACGGCAGAATAGAGAAGTACAAGGCTAGGCATGTAGTACAAGGATTTAGACAGAAAGAAGGTCTAGACTTCTTTGACACTTATTCTCTAGTTACGAGAATAACTTCTATTAGAATGTGTTAGCTATTGCAGCATTACGAAACCTAGAAATACATCAAATGGATGTAAAAACGGCATTTCTAAATGGAGATTTAGAAGAAGAAATCTACATGAAACAGCCTGAGGGTTTTGTCGCTCCTGGAAAGGAACAAAAAGTGTGCAAACTCGTCAAGTCACTATATGGTTTTAATCAAGCACCTAAACAGTGGCATGAGAAATTTGATCATGTTATGATGACAAATGGATTCAGCATCAATGAAAGTGATAAATGCATTTACATCAAAACACACCTACAGGATATATCCTACTGTTTTTGTATGTAGATAAAAAAAACATTATGGGGAGCAACACTGCCTTGATCAAATAAACTAAGCAGATGCTTTGTGGAAAGTTTGACATGAAGGACATGAGACTAGCTGACGTGATTCTAGGAATCAAGATCGTCAGAAATTCGGAAGGAATTGCCTTGTCTCATTGTCATTATGCTGAAAAGATTCTTGCAAGTTTCAAGAGTCATTCTAGTGGGATAGCTAAAATTCCAGTAGACCCTCATCTTCATCTGACCAAAAGCTCAGGGGATGCAGTGTCAGAACTAGAGTATGCACGTGTGATGGCAGTCTAATGTACTTGACCAACTGCACACGACCAGACTTAGCACATGCTGTAAACGTACTAAGTCGCTACACTAGTAACCCTGGACACAACCACTGAAAAGGTATAACTAGAGTGTTGAACTACTTAAGTTACACTAAGAGTTATAGTACGCACTATGGAAAATACCCAGCAGTTCTAGAAGGATACAATGATGCAACTGGATATCAGATTCTAGGAACTACAAATCCACAAGTGGATATGTTTCACACTTGGTGGTGCTGCTGTGTCATGAAATCTTCTAAACAAACGTTATTGGCCATATCCACGACGGAGTTTGAGTTCATAGCTTTAGATAAAGCAACAGAAGAAGTCGAATACCTTCGGAACTTCCTGGAAGATATTCCAATGTGGACTAAACCAGTGTCGGCAATACGTGTACACTGTGATAGTCAATCGGCTATATCCCGGGCACTTAACAACCTGTATAATGGTAAGTCTCGTCACATTCGACGACGACATAAGTACATTGGACAACTACTCTCAAATGGCATAATCACGATCGATTATATCAAGTCAGTTGACAACCTAGCGGATCCATTTACTAAAGGTATGTCAAGAGAGCAAGTTGTGATATCATCTAAAGGAATGGGTTTAAAGCGTAAGGAATAAGAGGATGCTTGATGGATACCCTACATACATGACTGGGAGATCCCAAGAAGTAGGCTCAAGGGGAAAACTAAATCAAGTTTGACTCAAAATAAGAGCACTGGGAGACAATAAGTCTCGTCCCAGTTCGTATGATGATTAACAGTGCTAAGTGCACGAGTATCAGGTTAAGCTTCGGCTTTTAATGATTCCATAACTTTAGTAAAGGTGGGGTATGAAAGATAAACTTGAAGGTCAATCACCTTGTGAGTGTGAAATGGGGTCGTTTCTAGGAGAATGAAGAAATGCTACATTCTCCAAGTTCACTCATGATAAACATGCAAAGTTCACGACCAAAATGAACACAATACAGAACCTAGTTCTGTGAGAGGATGAAACTGTGTGACAGTTGTTGTCTAGGCTTACATAAAAGCCCGGGTGGTTCAAAGACATCGAGTCTACTACCTGGCCGAGTAAGTCCGACAACTGATCACAATGGGTGGATCAAGGCTGAAAAATGCTACCAAGCCCAGATGCAGTCATTATTCGTTATACTCTCAAAAGTTTTTCTGACGAGTCGTCATATGGAATAGAGTCTTTCCTATTCATGTGGGGGATTGTTGGAACCAGATTTTAGCAAACTTCCGGCCAGTTTTCCGGCTAGCTCCGGTGGTCGGAATTGTCGGAGAAGGGACTATTGGCTTCCTCTCCGCGAGCTCTTTAATATGGTATGTTCATACGCTAAAATCGGGTTCCGAGTGAATGAGAAAAGCCTGCTGAGGTGCTTGAAGAGATCCGGGTGATTTTTTGAGGTGGAGAATTGTCCCACACGAAAATTGGAGAGATCAATAGCCTGATCAGCTGGTATATAGAAGACCATCTACTCTCATTCATAACACACAAAAGCATTCACTCTTCTCTCCCTCTGAAATCCTTCAAGGGTATACACATTCTTCAGAATTGCCAGATTTTCGGCTTGAGTGTGCATCCGGAATTTCGATGCAGTTGTATCCTGGGATTCGAAACACCAGTAACCGGTCTAACACTGGGAGTTTTCCAAATTAAGGACAGAGATTCTCTCTCGCCTCTGCATTCTACGCTCGTACCTCGTTTCAATTCGGTATTAATCTATGTTCTTAATTCATTTATTGTTCACAGATTATTGCATGCTAATTTACGGTCCGATAGAAAACACTATCTAAATGGAAAGCTTCGTCCATTTCACAGGAGGGAGAACTCTTCTTATCAAATATAACTGAGCTCCAAAGTAAACTATCTAATACATTGTTTTCTTCTTCAAATTTAAGTTTGCGAACAAATTAATGATATTAATAAAATTCTTCTAGAACAATTTTGCTGAAAACTTTCATCCAATTACTTGTTGGAAAAATATTTGTAAACCAAATGAAGAAAGCAATTCGGAAATAAGATTGTCTAAGAGAATAATTAATCCCTTCAAATGATTTGATGGTGAATTATAACTAATCAAGACATTGTTATTAGGATTTAGATCAGGATTATAGGTGTTGATGATCTTATGATCCTAAACTAACAAAACAATCTTTTTCTAGAATCTTAAGTATGTTAGGATCTTACCTAGGTTCGGGTTAGATCAGTAGAATCTTGTAGGATCATGTAGGATTTTGCGATCTTACGTCTTGCAGATCCTACGATCCTTTTATTTTTGGATTTTCCGAAGTGTACAGTTTAGATTAACTACGTATGTTTAGAAACCATGATTTTATATATATTAGGAAATTTTAATGATCACATTATGGTAAGAAATTTGTAATTATGGTTACAAAACAGTCGGCTAAGTACTTATGATGTTATATCAATCTTGTGTGAGTAAAAATGTTTATATTATATTATTTTTACTAGAAATACATATTTGGTCACTTTTATTATTCCAATTGCTCAATTTCACAAATTTGTAGGATCTTACGTTCCTACGATTTGGTCCTACCTATCCGATCATATCCACTTCTTGGTCCAAAGAAGGATCTAATCTTGACAACCATATCAAGTTAATATATGAACCAAAATAATAACTAAAAAATATCTTACAAACCTAGACATATTAGACTGTAAGAAACTGATTAAACTTTCTTGGCAATTTATTAGGATTGTTTCTTTAATCGTAGAATTTTAAAAAGGAATGAGATGGATTGCGGGAACGGACAAAGTATCAACTCTGGACCAGCATATGGATCGCTCAAACCTCCCTTAAGGACTTCACTGGTAATCTGAATCCTCGGAAAAAGTAGTTAATTTTATTAACCCAAATAAATCTTGGAACTTTAGTAAACTTCAAGCTATATTTCCTATTAATATAGTTAAGAAGATTATAAGCATAAGAATTCCTCAATTCTTTGACCCTTGAAGATAAAATATTTGGATCAGAACGTATCTGATATTTTTTCTACCAAATCAGCATTCAATTTATGTAGATCTAAGAATTTATCTAGTTGATTATAAAGCTTATCTTCTTGGGAAAAAAATATCTTTCACCAAAAGTCACCATATATTCTGCCCACTATAGAAAATTTTAATAGATACTTTCACACAGTGGCATCTCAATGCTTTCTTTGCGAAGCTGTAGATGACAACTCAGGCATCTCTTTTCTGGATGCACCTTTACAAACAAATATTTAGTAAATTAAACAAACCTCTTTGATATCCCTTTAACCATTATATAAAGTGGAGATTTTGTCCGTTCTATGAGGACTTTGTAATATGAAAGTAAACTTTGATATTGCATGCTACTGTATTATTTCAGTTCCATATTTAGAAGGAACAACAACAATTCAAAAAATAAACATGATGATATCATGGAAATAGCAAAAAGAGAAGTACGAGAAATTCCAAGTGCCATAAGCCAAAGGACAAATAACATAAATATAAACTTTGATGGAAAGGTGACAAGGATATGAGAAGTATCCGTTGAATTTGTCATTCATGATCATTCGGGTCAAACCCTTATTAGCGGAGAGTATGCAAATCATTACTCCTCTATTCCGGTTACTAAGGCATTGGCACCCTAATGGGCATTAGGTTTGTGTGGGTTGGGTGCTCCAAAGTAGAGCTGGAGGGGGGTGATAATTTGGTGGTTATTAACTATCGGATAATTGTTGGAAAATACCTTGGAAAGTAGAGAATATCATTAAGGAAATTCATCTATTTAGTATGTATTTTCATTCTTGCACTTTCATTCATGCTTACCGGAAGCTAATAAAGCGGCAGACTTCATCTCTAAATCTTCATTATCCTTGGACTTACTGACTGTGATAGAAAAGTTCATAACTAAAAGAAGTCAAGATCAGGATCTGAAGAAGATAGAATGACACTGGCAGGAACTATGATCTCTCATCTAGGTATTTATAGTTTTGTGGAGATAATCAAGCATGATGATTTAGGCCTGCCCTAGTTTTCTAGGAGACCATGGTATGAGTTGTTCAAAAAAACAATTAATGATGTTTAAATGAAATGGTACCATATGCTAAACAAACCCTAGGTATTCCATAAACCAAAAGAGTTTTCAACTTTTGGTATCATCATTCTAGCATTCTAGAGATGAGAAAATAAACATACCGTCTAAACATTGCACCCAAAATTGCTTTTGTACCAAACATACAAAAACGTAATGCTTCTAACATACTAAAACGTTCCGTTTCTGATATACCGAACATTTTTGTTTCTGTATGATAGGAACATTTTGTTTCTCTTAATTTTTAAGTAGTGAAGTTTTAAGCGTTTTACGCTATTTTTGGCATTATTTTTATTCATTATGGTTTCCTATGCCTATTTGAATATTTTATAACAATAAAAACAAGAATATAGATTTCTATGATATTTGAAATGTATTTCATTTTGACGCGATAATAACATGAAAATGTCAATTTATTTAGTCAACTATTAACCTTCATATATTCTATACATCTTTTCCTATACCTATTTGAATATGTTATACCCAAAAATTTATAGTTCGGTAATATTTGGCATGTATTTCGTTTCGGCGTGACAATTACGTGCGAACGTCAATTAAATTAGTTAACTATTAACTTTTTTATAATTTTTAGATGTTTTGAGCTTATATATATAATATGTGCAATGAATCCGAAGAATTGCATGAATATGTTAAAGTGAAGCAATCAAATCTTACTATGTTGATTTGGTTCAAGCAAATCTTACTATGTTCATGTGGACCCTCTATTTTGTCTTGTATAAATACCTGGTCATATCCATATCATGGGGGACCCTCAGAAGCTTCCATTGTTTCTACTCCTTATGGAAACACATTCTCTATCTCAACTATTGCTCGGAACCCAAAGGCACATGCACAACCTATTGTGCTCTCTACGGTTGACTAGAAGTCTAGTCAGCGGTGGCCACGGGTTGTTGATGCAAACACTCCGGGAGATTTTCCTATGTTCTACTTTTTCGAATTTTCTTGCATCTCTTGAGTTTCCTTTTTTAGGCATTGGTTTTCTTTTGGTTATTAGGATAGAGTGATAAGTTTGGAAGAGGCTTTAGATTATATTTTCTTTAGCCTCGGGTCGATTCCCATCTTAGACGAAGATTAATTATGGCATTCACAATGTGAATTCCTTGGTTGTCATTTTGATAATGAAGAACTAGATTTTAAGATAATTTGGGAAAAATTCTACATTCCCAATGTAAGTTACTCGATTATCTTCTCGGCTCCTTATCTAGCGGTTCGAGTTGGAGTTTCAAGAGTCCCTACGCCCCGGTTCTACTATTTATGTCGGCATTGAACCGTATGAGGCCCCTAAAGAGCCACAAGGACGTGTTGGGGACATTTCGTGATGCACACTCGTTATTAGAAGAGTCAATCCGACGGGTCGGATCGGATTCGGGTTAGACTAATTGGTATCAGATCAATTGGGGTTCGGGTCAAGATATTGTAATAATTTAATTTGAGTTATATCGGATCAGGGCGGTTGGGCCGGATATCAAATTTAGGAAAATAACGGATTTATCAGATAATTTTTTGGTGGATTAATTTGGGTTTTGGAAAAATTATGTGATGTCCATTAGACGATTCAGATCAATTTTGTGTTGGGTCAAATTAGATCAATTTTGGGCCAAGTAAATTCGGTGTGGTTTAATTCGGGTGTGGTTCGTTTTTTTGACTTAATATTACACCACCCGATCCGCTTCTTCAGCCCTACCCTCCGAGAACTTACCCCTCAACAAAGTTTTAGCAAACAATGTTAAAATCCTTGTTAAAATGTTTTCTCAAACCCTCACTACAAATTTTCCAAAAACTCTTAACCATGTTGGTTATGATTGGCCTATGAGATTTTATTAGAGATTTATATGTACATATATTGTTGTTTTGGGCAAAAAGAACTCGGAGAGTCTAAATTGCTTGTTTAACGAAAGCAATCAATCGGACTAACTCCAAACTCACAATCACTCGATCACATTTGATGAAAAATAAGAACTATCTGGAACAAAAGTTGAAATTGTGTCAAAACTGTATTAAGATTTAGAATCCGAGCATGCACTTTTACAAGGGTTTTTTCATGGTATTTATGCAAAGAATATCCTTCACGTTGAAAACAGGTCGTCAGGTAAATACAATTGGGCCGTAAGAGAAAGATGGACTCGGCAAGTCACAACAAATAGGGGAACAAGAAGTAATTGAGTGAATTGCCTGACAAGGTGCTCTTGTTAGGAGGATCGTCTTTCGCGCTAATGGTCGAATGTTTTCAACTCCTGAATTATCCAAATGAAGTATGTAATTTCGAGATGCAGGGGTGCGAGTAAGACCAACTTTCCTAATACTGCGAGATATATTTGCAGGAAATACAAAGTTGATGTCCTTGTGATTTGAGAAATTTTTTATGGGGGATACGGCTAAAGAACAATGCTCCAAAATTCGTCTAGGGGGTTCTTACATTGTCGACTCAATTGGTTGGTCAGGTGACTCAATCCTCGTCCCCATACCCGTTTGAGGATCAAAATCTTTTTCCGTCTAGTTTATCATACATATAAATTGTAAATTTTTATATGTAATTTTGATTAAGGTGTTAGATATAAAAATATTATATTAGAGATATTGCTTAGAAGAATAATATTTCAACATTAAAACAAAAAATCCAATATATGATTACATAATTTTTTTTAAAAACATTATTTTTTCTTGGATTGATTTAGGCTCCCCATCGGGTGTGGGGACGGAATTGTGAACGGGGTGAGAACCACGATCCCCATCCTTTTCCCCATCATCTATCGGGATTAGACTTTTTCTCAGTTCTTGTTAAATGCAAAAAAAAGCCTCATCCTTTTCCCTTGTAGCGGGGATCGGGGTGTCCCCTCTCTGTTGTCACTCATATCATTAATACTTCTCTTGTTATTTGCTTAGGCGGTGTTTTAGGTTGAATACTTAAGCTTAGATTCTTCTATGAATAAGTTGTGGTAAGAGATTCTTCATGATTAGAATTGGACATTATTGAATAGATAAGTATAGAGTATTAGTAGAAATTTACCAATTTAAGAATCATAACTTATTCATATACCTTGTTAAGAACCATAACTCCATAAAAAACTCGTTTGTTACTTGATAATTTTACATACACTGATGCAGAGTTTCTTATGGGATTGACATGGACTTTACTTAGCTACTATAGTTAGGAATAAGTAGTAATTTCTTTTATATGATAGCAACCATGACATTTCTTTCTTGGTGGTACAGCTGTGTCATGAAAATCTTCTAAACAAACGTTATTGGCCAGATCCACGATAGAGTCTGAGTTCATAGCTTTAGGTAAAGAAGCAGAAGAAGTCGAATACCTTCGGAACTTCCTGGAAGATATTCCTATGTGGACCAAACCAATGTCAGCAATACGTGTACACTGTGATAGTCAATCGACTATATCCCGGGCACTGAACCACCTGTATAATGGTAAGTCTCGTCACATTCGACAACGACATAAGTAGGGCTGCACAAATAGACCGGACCGGACCGAAAATTTCGGTCCGGTGGACCGCGATTTTACATTACTACGGACCGGACCGGAATCAATCGGTCCAGTCCGGTCTCGGTCCGGTCCGGTCCAAAGAGCGGTTGGACCGGAAATTTCTAAAAATATTAACTCACTTCCTTTTGTTTCTTGTAAATAACTTTAATACTATTGTACACCAAATTTTGATGTTTTATGTATATGTCAGTGTGCTTAGTGGTGTAGAATATAGAACTTAATTAACTATATTTCCATAAAACAGGCTAAGTGAAGGCAAATTGTAACAGCTATCAGGCGGGTAGTACTGTAGAAGTGTAGAACAAGTTTTTAATTAATGTTTTTTACTTCTTAGAAATTAATGCTTTTTCCTTCTTCTTTTTTTACCTTTTAGGTGTAGTCTGACATTTGATTTGGCAAAGACTATTGACTTGTACAACTTTAAAATTCTAGAGACAAGTTTTATTTTAAACTATTTCGGTCCATTCGTTCTATCCGGGTTTGGACCGGACCGGACCGGGAACCGGAATTTCAGAATTACTAGGACCGGGGACCGGACCGAAATTCCTTCGGTCCGGTCCGGTCCGGTCATTTCGGTTCAGTCCGGTCCGGTTTGCGGTCCTTCGGTCTATTTGTGCAGCCCTAGACATAAGACCATTAGACAACTACTCTCCAATGGTATAATCACAATCGATTATATCAAGTCAGTTGACAACCTAGCAGATCCATTTGCTAAAGGTATGTCAAGAGAGCAAGTTGTGAAATCATCTAGAGGAAGGGGTTTAAAGCCTATGGAATAAGAGGATGCTTGATGGATACCCTACATACATGATTGGAGATCCCAGGAAGTAGGTTCAGGTGGAAAACTAAATCAAGTTTGACTCAAAATAAGAGCACTGGGAGACAATAAGTCTCGTCCCAGTTCGTATGATGATTAACAGTGCTGAGTGCGCGAGTATCAGGATAAGCTTTGGCTTTTAATGATTCCATAACATTAGTAAAGGTGGCATATGAAAGATAAACTTGATGGTCAATCACCTTGTGAGTGTGAAATTGGTTCGTTTCTAGGAGAATAAAGAAAGGCTACATTCTCCAAATTCACTCATGATAAACCATGCAAAGTTCACTACGAAAATGAACATAATAGAGAACCTAGTTATGTGAGAGGATGAAACTGTGTGACAGTTGTTGTCTAGGCTTACATAAAAGCCCGGGTGGTTCAAAGACATCGAGTCTACTACCTGGCCGAGTAAGTCCGACAACTGATCACAATGGGTGGTTCAAGGCTGAAAAATGCTACCAAGCCCAGATGTAGTCATTCTTCGTTATACTCTCAAAAGCTTTTCTGAAGAGTCGTCATATAGAATAGAGTCTTTCCTATTCATTTGGGGGATTGTTGGAACCAGATTTTAGCAAACTTCCGGCCAGTTTTCCGGCTAGCTCCGGTGGTTGGAATTGTCGGGACAAGGGACTAATGGCTTCCTCTCCGCGAGGTCTTGAATATGGTATGTTCATACGCTAAAATCGGGTTCCGAGTGAATGAGAAAAGCCTGCTTAAAGTATGTGCTTGGAAGAGATTCGGGTGATGTTTTTGGGTGGAGAATTGTCCCACATCAAAAATTGGAGAGATCAATAGCTTGATCAGCTGCTATATAGACCGACCCTCTCCTCTCATTCAGAACACACGAAAATCATTCACTCTTCTCTCCCTCTGAAATCCTTCGAGGGTATACACAGTTCTTCGAAATCGCCAGATTTCCGGCTTGAGTGTGCATACGGAATTTAGATGCAGTTATATCCTGGGATTTGATACGCCAGTAACCGTCTCACTAACGGGGCGTTTTCCGAATTAAGGACATAGATTCTCTCTCGCCTCTGCGTTCTACGCTCGTAACTCGTTTCAATTCGGTATTAATCTCTGTTCTTAATTCGTTTATTTTTCGCAGATTATTGCATGCTAATTTACGGTCCGATAGATTTAACTATCTAAATGGAAAGCTTCGTCCATTTCACAAGGAGGGAGAACTCTTCTTATCAAATATAACCTGAGCTCCAAAGTAAACTATCTAATATAGTGTTTTCTTCTTCTGACTTAAGTTTGCGAACAAATTAATGATATTAATAAAATTCTTCTAGAACAATTTTGCTGAAAACTTTCATCCAATTACTTGTTGGAAAAATATTTGTAAACCAAATGAAGAAGGCAATTCGAAAATAAGATTGGCTAAGAGAATAATTAATCCCTTCAAATGAATTTGATGGAGAATTATAACTAATCAAGACATTGTTATTAGGATTTAGATCAGGATTGTAGGGTCTGATGATCTTATTATCCTAAACTAACAAAAAAAATTCTTTTCCTAGAATCTTAAGTATGTTAGGATCTTACCTAGGTTCGGGTTGGATCAGTAGAATCTTGTAGGATCATGTAGGATTTGCGATCTTACGGTCTTGCAAGATCCTACGATCCTTTTATTTTTGGATTTTCCGAAGTGTACAGTTTAGATTAACTACGTATGTTTAGAAACCATGATTTTATCTATATTAGGAATTTTAATGATCAAATTATGGTGAGAAATTTGTAAATTATGGTTACAAAACAGTTGGCTTAAGTACTTATGATGTTATATCAATCTTGTGTGAGTAAAAATATTTATATTATATTATTTTTACTAGAAATGCATATTTGGGTCACTTTTATTATTCCAATTGCTCAATTTCACAAATTTGTAGGATCTTACGTTCCTACGATTCGGTCCTACCTATCCGATCCTATCCACTTCTTTGATCCAAAGAAGGATCTCAATCCTCACAACCATTATCAAGATAACATATGAACCTAAATAATAACTGAAAATATCTTACAAACCTAGACATATTAGACTGTAAGAATCTGACTAAATTTTCTTGGCAATTTATTAGGATTGTTTCTGTAATCCTAGAATTTAAAAAAGGAATGAGATGGGTTGTGGGAAACGGACAAAGTATCAACTTCTGGACCAACATATGGATCCCTCAAACCTCCCTTAAGGACTTCAATGGTAATCTGAATCCCTCGGAAAAAGTAGGTAATTTTATTAACCCAAATAAATCTTGGAACTTTAGTAAACTTCAAGCTATATTTCCTATTAATATAGGTAAGAAGATTATAAGCATAAGAATTCCTCAATTCTTTGACCTTGAAGATAAAATAATTTGGGATTAGAACGTATCTGATATTTTTTTCTACCAAATCAGCATTCAATTTATGTAGATCTAAGAATTATCTAGTTGATTATAAAGCCTTATCTTTTTGGGGAAAAAACCATCTTTCACCAAAAGTCACCAATTTTCTTTGCAAGGCTTGTCCCGATATTCTGCCCACTATAGAAAAATTTAATAGATACTTTCACACAGTGGCATCTCATTGCTTTCTTTGCGAAGCTGTAGATGACAACTCAGGCCATCTCTTTTCTGGATGCACCTTTACAAACAAAATATTTATTAAATTAAACAAAACTCTTTTATATCCCTTTAACCATTATATAAAGTGGAGTTTTGGTCCGCTCTGTGACGGACTTTGTAATATGAAAGTAAACTTTGATATTGCATGCTACTGTATTATTTCAGGTCCATATTTGGAAGGAACACAACAATTCAAAAAATAAACATGATGATATCAATGGCAATAGCAAAAAGAGAAGTACGAGAAATTCCACGTGGCATAAGCCAAAGGACAAGAACATAAATATAAATTTGATGGAAAGGTGACTAGGATACGAGAAGTATCCGTTGAATTTGTCATTCATGATCATTCGGGTCAAACCTTATTAGCGGAGAGTATGCAAATCATTACTCCTTTATTCCGGAAACTAAGGCCTTGGCAACCCTAATGGGTATTAGGTTTGTGGTGGGGTTGGGTGCTCTAAAGTGGAGCTTGAGGGGGGTGGTAATTTGGTGGTTATTAACTATCTGAATAATTGTTGGAAAATACCTTGGAAAGTAGAGAATATCATTAAGGAAATTTATCTATTTAGTATGTATTTTCATTCTTGCACTTTCATTCATGCTTACCAGGAAGCTAATGAAGCGGCAGACTTCATCTCGAAATCTTCATTATCCTTGGACTTACTGAATGTGATAGAAAAGTTTGTAACTAAAAGAAGTCAAGATCAGGATTTTGAAGAAGATAGAATGACACTGGCAGGAACTATGACCTCTCATGTAGGTATTTATAGTTTTGTGGAGATAATCAGGCATGATGATTTAGGCCTGCCCTAGTTTTCTAGGAGACCATGGTATGACTTGTTCAAAAAATAATTCATGATGTTTAAATCAAATGGTACCATATGCTAAACAAACCCTAGGTATTCCATAAACAGAAGAGTTTCCAACTTTTGGTGACATCACTTTAACATTCTAGAGCTGAGAAAATAAACATACCGTCTAAACATTGCACCCAAAATTGCTTTTGTACCAAACATACAAAAACGTAATGCTTCTAACATACTAAAACGTTCCGTTTCTGATATACTCGAACATTTTCTTTCTGTATGATAGGAACATTTTTGTTTCTCTTAATTTTTAATCAGTGAAGTTTCAAGCGTTTTATGCTATTTTTGGCATTATTTTTATTCATTATGGTTTCCTATGCCTATTTGAATATTTCATAATAATAAAAACAAGAATATAGATTTCTATGATATTGAAATGTATTTGATTTTGATGCGATAATAACATGAAAATGTCAATTTAGTTAGTCAACTATTAAACTTCATATATTCTATACATCTTTTCCTATACCTATTTGAATATGTTATACCCAAAAATATATAGTTCGGTAATATTTGGCATGTATTTCGTTTCGGCGTGACAATTACGTGTGAACGTCAATTAAATTAGTTAACTATTAACTTTTGTATAATGTTTAGATGTTTTGAGCTTATATATGTAATATGTGCAATGAATCCGAAGAATTGTATGAATATGTTAATGTGAAGTAATCAAATCTTACTATGTTGATTTGGTTCAAGCAAATCTTACTATGTTCATGTGCACCATCTATTTTGTCTTGTATAAATAGCTGGTAATATCCATATACCCTTGGAAGCCTCCATTGTTTCTACTCCTTATGGAAACACATTCTCTATCTCAACTATTGCTCAGATCCCAAAGGCACATGCACAACCTATTGTGCCATCTACGGCTGACTGGAAGCCTAGTCAGCGGTGGCCACGGGTTGTTGATGCAAACACTCCGGGAGATTTTCCTATGTTCTACTTTTTCGAATTTTCTTGCATCTCTTGAGTTTCCTTTTTTAGGCATTGGTTTTCTTTATGGTTATTAGGATAGAGTGATAAGTTTGGAAGAGGCTTTAGATTATATTTTCTTTAGCCTCGGGTCGATTACCATCTTAGACGAAGATTAATTATGGCATTCACAATGTGAATTCCTTGGTTGTCATTTTGATAATGAAGAACTAGATTTTAAGAGAATTTCGGAAGAATTCGAAATTCCCAAAGTAAGTTACTCGATTATCTTTTCGGCTCCTTATCTAGCGGTTCGAGTTCGAGTTTCGAGAGTCCCTATGCCCCGGTTCTACTATTTATGTTGGCATTGAACCGTATGAGGCCCCTAAAGAGCCACAAGGACGTGTTGGAGACATTTCGTGATGCACACTCGTTATTAGAGGAGTCAATCGGACGGGTCGGATCGGATTCAGGTTAGAGAAATTGGAATCAGATCAATTGGGGTTCGGGTCAAGATATTGTAATAATTTAATTTGGGTTATATCGGATCGGGGCGGTTGGGTCGGATATCAAATTTAGGAAAATAACGGATTTATCGGATAATTTTTGGGTGAACTAATTTGGGTTTTGAACAAATTAAGTGATGTCCATCAGACGATTCAGATCAGTTTTGGGTTGGGTCAAATTAGATCAATTTTGGGCCAAGTCAATGCGGTGTGGTTTAATTTGGGTGTGGTTCGTTTTTTTGACTTAATATTAGACCACCCGATCCGCTTCTTCAGCCCTACCCTCCGGGAGCTTACCCCTCAACAAATTTTTAGCAAACAATGTCAAAATCCTTGTTAAAATGTTTTCTCAAACCCTCACTTTAAATTTTTCAAAAACTCTTAACCATGTTGGTAATGATTGGCCTATGAGATTTTATTAGAGATTTATATGTACATATATTGTTGTTTTGGGCAAAAAGAACTCGGAGAGTCTAAATTGCCTATTTAACGGAAGCAATCAATTGGAACTCCAAACTCACAATCACTCGATCACATTTGATGAAAAATAAGAACTATCTATAACGAAAGTTGAAATTTTGTCAAAACTGTATTAAGATTTAGAATCCGAGCATGCACTTTTACAAGGGTTTTTTCATGGTATTTATGAAAAGAATATCCTTCACGTTGAAAACGGGTCGTCAGGTAAATACAATTGGGTCGTAAGAGAAAGATGGACTCGGCAAGTCACAACAAATAGGGGAACAAGAAGTAATTGGGTGAATTTCCTGACAAGGTGCTCTTGTTAGGAGGATCGTCTTTCGCGCTAATGGTCGAATGTTTTCAACTCCTGAATTATCCAAATGAAGTATGTAATTTCGAGATGCAGGGGTGCGAGTAAGACCAATTTTCCTAATACTGCGAGATATATTTGCAGGAAATACAAAGTTGATGTCCTTGTGATTTGAGAATTTTTTATGGGGGATACAGCTAAAGAACAATGCTCCAAAATTCGTCTAGGGGGGTCTTACATTGTCGGATCAATTGGTTGGTCAGGTGACTCAATCCTCGTCCCCATACCCGTTTGAGGATCAAAATCTTTTCCCGTCTAGTTTATCATACATATAAATTGTAAATTTTTATATGTAATTTTGATTAAGGTGTTAGATATAAAAATATTATATTAGAGATATTGTTTAGAAGAATAATATTTCAACATTAAAACAAAAAATCCAATATATGATTACATAATTTTTTTTAAAAACATTATTTTTTCTTGGATTCATTTAGGCTCCCCATCGGATGTGGGGACGGAATTGAGAACGGGGTGAGAACGACGATCCCCATCCTTTTCCCCATCATCTATCGGGATTAGACTTTTTCTCAGTTCTTGTTAAATGCAAAAAAAACCTCATCCTTTCCCTTGTAGCGGGGATCGGGATATCCCCTCTGTTTGTCACTCATATCATTAATACTTCTCTTGTTATTTGCTTAGGCGGTGTTTTAGGTTGAATACTTAAGCTTAGATTCTTTTATGAATAAGTTGTGGTCAGAGATTCTTCATGATTAGAATTGGACATTATTGAATGGACAAGTATAGAGTATTAGTAGAAATTTACCAATTTAAGAATCATAACTTATTCATATACCTTGTTAAGAACCATAACTCCATAAAAAACTCGTTTGTTACTTGATAATTTTACGTACACTAATGTAGAGTTTCTTATGGGATTGACATGGACTTTACTTAGCTACTATAGTTAGGAATAAGTAGTAATTTCTTTTATATGATAGCAACCATGACATTTCTATCTTCGCCAAATTTGTTATCGTTGTCAAGGAAATATTTTCTTTTTTGTATTTGCTTGATTATTATGCTTTGTATGGATCTATCTTATGGCCCACATGTGTTCTGCTTAATTTTAACCTATGGATCCAGGTCCATATGTTAGGATATCACTACCAAAACACACATTGAAGGAGCTTGGCGGTAAAGCTCATGAAAGACATGTAGCTATCAGCATTCCTGCTCTGAAAATTGGAGTTTATAGTATTAGCTGCAGACTAGATTAATCCAGTCACTACCATCCTTTCATGGATTAGATGAAGAAGATCCTCATCTGTACCTAAGAATAAATTTATATGTGTCTGCTCAAGCATGATGACATTATAGGAAAACATATAACATTAACATTTTCCTTTCCCTCTTGAAAGACTTTGCTAGAGAATGGTTGTCCTGTTTGAGGCCTACGAGCATTAGTACTTGGAAATGCATTTCCAAGCCCTAACAAAACTTTCTATTTTTATAAGGGCATACGAACTAGGAGGTGGATAGAGAATTAGATATGACACTTTTGAACCTGAAATGGAACCGTCGGTTTTTGAACTGTTTGAAAAGAACCGGAACCGCCGGTTCATGCATATTATGGTTCAGGTTTCGGTTTGATCTATCCTCGAACATTGAACCGGTGGCTTTTCCGACCCTAAACCATTGGTTCAACCTTTTAAAGTTTTTTAACAAAAATGAACCTAAACCACTCTAGTTTAGTTCAATAAGTTTTTTTTATTTAATAACTTTAAAACTTAAAACTATAACGATAAAATATTAATAATTGTAATTAAAAATGCTCGGTAGATAAGTACTTAGCCGAGAATTCCGTTATTTAAAAAAAATTTACTAAAATCCTAAACATATGATAATCTATTTAAAATTCTTTATACTTTATTATTATTATTTTTGAAAATTTTAAGGTTCCAAACCAGCCTATTAGAACCGTCGGAAAACTGGCCAAACTTGAACCGAATGAACCAGCGAACCGAAACCGCCGGTTCAGGGATTTGCCAGTTCAGGTTCCGGTTCTGGTTTAGGGTTCCCGTGAACCTTGAACCGTCGGTTCATGAACAAACCCATTTCTAGACTTACTTGCTCTTTTTGGCATGTTGTGATTTTTAGTTTATGTCTTTGTTTAGTAAGGTGATCTAGGGTTCCTTCTTGCATGTTGGATTGATCACTTAAGGAGTATAGTTAGGCCCATTAAGTTTCTATCCTCCCTTTAAATACTTGTTTTGATTCATCAATAAAAGCATGCAAAGTTTAAGATAATTATTTATTGAGTGAGTCTTCATTAATCTATTTTAGACGTCGATCCTAGTTCCCAAATAATCATCTTTCAAGTCTCCCGCTTCACCTACGGTACTTGGGACTCCCAATTGAAGCCTCAATCGCTCATCTTTTGCGTTCCAAGAACAAGGACACGTCATTGATCAAGCTAAGATTAAGATTGGGATTGAAGTTGAGATTGAGATTAAGATAAGATTAATAGATAGATAAAAGAGATTTTTGCAAAGAGTCACCCATTATTTATTAAAATTTGCATGAATACCCGTATATCAAAACTTATTTAAACACATCCAATTATCATACTTTTTTTACTAGGAGCCGATCATGGACGAAGCCTGTCAAAAAATATATTAAAAATGGTTAAATGTCATTTTACCCTCTTTCTCTTTTGTACCCATATCCCCAACCTATTTTTCAACCTTCCTCTGTCTCGCTAAGAAAACCAAATCCCACTTATGAGATTGCACCGTCCGTGAGCAAAAGAGGTGGAAATCCACCGGTTTCGGAGACGGGGAGTCCGATGCTAGTGAGATTCAACGCAAGCAGCGAGTTCATGACATCAAAAGAGAGGAAGGGAAGAGGGAAATGAAAGATGCAGTGAAGGGGGGAAGCTTCTATCAAAGTAATGGTGAGACGGAGGAGTTCAGAATGGAGCATTTGACGAGAGCTTCGATGGAGATGCTCGAAAGAGAAAGCCTCCGATAAATCTGCAAAGCCATGAACGATAACCACCTTGTTATAAAGTGATATAGGGTTCCTTCTTCCATGTTGGGCAGATCACCTAAGGAGTCTAGTTAGGCCCATTACAGTTTTTTCCCTATAAAAATTTGTCTTGATTCATCAATAAATGCATGCTAAGTTTAAATAATTATTTGAGAAGGGACTCTCTGTTAATCTATTTTAGTCGCCAGACCTAGTTCTCAAGTACTCGAACTCTCAAGCATACAAAGCTCTCACCTTTTTTCATCCAAACACAACCAATACCCCATCTTTCAAGTCTTCTGCTTCACCTACGATACTTGTGACTCCCAAATTAAAACCTAGATCGCTCATCTTGTGCAAACATGGAGAAGGACACATCATATATTAAGATTAAGATTAAGATTAAGATTAAGATTAAGATTAAGATTAAGATTAAGATTAAGATTAAGATTAAGATTAAGATTAAGATTAAGATTAAGATTAAGATTAAGATAGGTTTTGCAAGGAGCCGCCTGTTTGTTGTCAAAATTTGCATGAAACCACCCTTTATCAAAAATAATTTAAATACACTCAATTGTCGTAGTTTCATTATTAGGAGTCTTCTATGGACGGAGTCAATGAAAAATATATTAAAATGATAGAAAGATCATTTTACCCATATCATTCAAAAAATACAAAAATGTGTAGGTATGTGTTTATGCAGCTATTGTTCAATGTCTCTAAAGTTCATTAAGCTTTAGATGCGCTTCTCCAAGTATATAATTGCACTTTTATACTTAGAGATGCGCTTGACCTTTGTAGAACACTTAGTAATCGATTTACTAATGTCCTTAAGTGCGGAAGAGGTCAGACAATAATAAAGCGCGCTTTAAGTATTTAAAGCGCACTTCGATTTGCACACAAAGAGTTATCAAACGGTGAGAACCCTAAGTCACTAATTGACTCAGGATAAAACTCACCACTACTATGTATTGATAGAAGAAGGTTACAACTCTACCTTCAACTCTCGAAGCTCACTCGTAAACTCTCTTCTTATAACACTCGAATTCAGCTCTAGAACAATGGCACTTCACTCTAGATTACAAATGAGTCAACACTAAGCTCTCCTAGCTTCTCTCTGATTTTCCTCACTTTGTAACCCTAAAGAATGAATGCTACAGTCCACTATTATACACAAAACTTAAGATACAAGCCACACTTAATTTCGTGTAACAAATTTAGACTTAGCAAGTTGCCACCTCATCATTTCGTGCGCCTTGATTAAATTACTAGAGATAATCAATAGCTGGAATCAATTCGGTTTTTGTTCTTCAACTTGTTGATCCACGACACATCAGCAATCCGTGCCCACCTCGCTAACTAACTCCTCCACGCTGGCGATCCCTGGTTTTGCGTCTCAAAGACAATCAAGTTCTTCTCGCACCTCTTGTGGACACAACTTGAATTCTCCCGCTCACCAACCTTCCCTTGCATTTCGGCAGTTTTCTTCTGCGACGGCGTGCACCCTGAGCTACAGTGGAACCTCGTGATCAACTTTTCTTCAACTTCATTCAAGAGCGTCTTCAACGCCTTAAAAGCTCGATCACTTTCACTTCCTGTCTTGAATGGAATTATTTGAACACCTTTTGCGAAACTCGGTTTCTTCGCTTGGTGTAAAGCGCGACTGAGGCCAGTCGAAGCGCATCTCTAAGTTACCAAAGCGCATCCCAGCAGATCTTATGATAACTTGGGAAGCTTAGAAACACTAAGAGATTCGATAGATTAGTTTGTTATCATCAAAATAAAGAGAAATACATTAACCTTTAATATGACTACCAAAGCTCAACTAACAATTTCCCCTTTTTGATGATGACAAACCGTTAACAGGTAAGCTCAAATACTTTCTGTAATGATCAAAATGGAGAAAATAAACAACAAGTTAATCAAGTATTCAGATTCGGAATTAGGTCAAAGTACCTTACCAAGTACTTTACCAACATAGTTTTCAAATTCCCCCTAAGTTCAAGAACGGTCTCATACTTCCCCCTTAATCAATGAAAGGGTGTACCTGTTTTCTTCCCCCTTTTGACATCATCGAAAATCAAAATCATAGTCATACAGTAAGAAAAATAGGAGGTTGTGCTTTCTAGCTAAGAAGACAAACAATGAAAGTATAGCGAACAAAAGGCAACTTAAGCACTAAAGCATCAAGTTAGCTAAGCTCTCAGAGATATAAAAATCCAAGCATACTTCATTATAATTGTTCAACCAAACTGGCACAAAAGCAGGGTAGACATCCTAGGAAGACTAGTTCATAAACAACTTAAACAGAGCAGAGAATAAGATAGAAATCAACAAAAACACTTATGAAAGCTCTACCATCACAACACAAGTACTAACGCCTTTCCTCAGCTTCAATCATCATTTGCAACATCCGGTCAAAGCCAGACTGTACCTTCAAGAGCGCGAGGGCTGTGCCAAAGAGACAACCTTCAAGACCTCCTCAACCAACTCGCCCAATCGTTTCTCAACTCGCTCATGATGTGCTACAATCTCTGTAACAAGGCTTGAGATATCTGAAGTAGCAGCAACTGTCGGAGCGCGAGGGCTGTGCTCTGAGCGCGAGCCAGAGGGAGCACCTTCAGGCTTGGGCATTAGAACAGCGTAAATGGAGTCGGTGGTGAGAAAGGTAGATCAATCGTATTCCTTCAAAGAGTGATCATATAGACCATTTGCCTTCAGAATCTTACAGATTATATGTGGGAATGGAAGGGGGCCAGAAGTCGTTGCGCGGAACAAAACAAGGTGACTCATCATTATTTGCGTTGTGTTGATCACCTGGTTTGATAAAACAACCGCCATGATGCAGCAGTCGGCGATTGTGACCTTTTCCATGTCGTAGTCCCTTGGAGTGATATTTGTAATGATGAAGTGATGAAGGAGACGCTTACTCGGTTTGAGAAGATCGACGGTGAGGGCGCGCTTGGGCATGTTGGGACCAAAAACAACTTCTTTTAACTGATTTGCTCCGGCGGGCCAGTTCTTCTTATACAGTCGCACGAACCCGTTCGACTACCCAGTGAGCCCTATGGCTTTAGAAAGATCTTTAACCAAGAAAGTTTCCTTCGAGTTACCACACCAGTTGAACCAAACCTGAGAGTATTCCGGATTGGCCACGTGGGATTCCATCGTTGCATAGAATTGGTAGACCCTTGAATCATTGCAGTGTGCAGGCTCCGTCTCCAACTTATCCCACCCTTGCATATTCAACCATCCCGAAAACTTATTTACATGTGAAGAGTCCTGAAGCTCGACCAGCAGGTCCTGTGTAACTATCTCCGGGTAAAGAAAGGACCATTAGCAATACCTGCGGGGATAGGAGGAAAAGCATTGGGACCAATCACCTTAGCGCGCTTTGCTCTGGTAGAAGCACCCTTTTCTGGAACTGCTTCTGGAGGAGTTGAATCATGTTCTAAGCCTTCAGACGACTCAACCTATTCAATGATGTGGGCTTTCCTCTTGCGACCGTGTCGACGAACCAGGTCGCTCTTGCGATCAAGTCGCTGAGTAGAGATATGAAGAGGAGACTCGGTACGAGGACGAGCTTCGATGTGAAAGTCGTCGTCGTCGGACTCGGTAGGGAGGTTGGCAATCAGTTGCTGAGGAGAAAGGAAAGTAGGAGCATCTAACCTTGAAGGCGTATCACTCTTGAGCGCGCTTTTACCCTTAGCAGGAGTAGATAGAGGTTCCTCTCTTGCAAGCTCCTTCTCTAAGTCATACATTACCTTATGCACCTGAGCATCGTCGTATCCAGCAAGCTCAAGATCTTCAGTAGTACGTGCAAGGTCAATGAGAGGCTGTTTAGAGGAGCTAGGGGCATCTGTGTGGATAGGGTTATCTGTGGTAGGAGAAGGGTCGTTTGTGGAGGCTTCAATTTGTGGAGCTAATGTCTGTGTGGATTGTGGTGGAGGGGCTGTAGAAACAGAGGACGAAGATTGAGCTTTGATCAAGGACTCAACCTTCTCCCTAGTTGCGGGGTCTAGAGCAGCTAAGTTCAGGTTTTCCATGGTGATTGTAAGAGGGATTGAGGAAGAAAGTGGATTCGGAGTTTGACAGAGAGACAGAGGCCAGGGTAAAATAGGGTAAAGGAAGGGATTGTATTTACCTGGTATTTATAGCGCTTGAAACTCAATCTCAACCGAAGAATGTAACGCTCCAGATTCAAAAAATGGACAGTAGACAATGAACGGTGCAACGGTCCAATAAGAATGCAGGATGGGACGCGTTGTTCAATCACCAACGGCTACTTTTCTGCAGAGAGTTGTTACCTCTCAAAATCAAAAAGCTGGATGCAACTAGCCGTTACCTCTCAAATTAAGCAACCTCAAAAATCACTGTAGATATACTAGTTGTTGCGCTGTGAAGCTCACCACAGAAATCGGCCAACAACAAAAGCTCAGCCAAATAAACCTCTGGCCAAATAATCTGATGAATCTCAAAACTGATGTAGGACGTTAGATACAAATGTGTGATGTCCAGTTCAACTTACCAACCACTATGTAAAGCATTTAATGAACAGGAAAATGCACATTTCATATAGGGGACATTAGAGCATTCAATCACTCAAGTTAATGTGAACGTATGTGCATATATAATAAGGGTAATTGAGCTTTATGTCACCAAATGAATACTTCTCTTATGTGGAGTTCAATAAAGGACGAGAGAAGCGTAACATCTAGTAAGGCTTAGGACACCTATGCAATGGATCATTTCTTAAGCATGTAATATGGGTAGAAGACGATCACCATTGTCAAGTTTTGGCAAAGAAGAGCATGCAATTGACTAAGATTATATCAAATCGAGCTAAGCAAGTGAGATAACTTCAGTACTAATTCATTTTAATGATCAACCATAAAGCATGAATGAATCAAAGCTATCAAACGCAAGCTACCATAGTCCGTACCTTGATACTAAGCTCGCTAATTCTAGTAAAATAGGGAAATACTTACAGGGCCATTGCCTCAAAGCTAATGGAGTCGCATAAGGCCAAGCTGAACCCGAAGGTTTAAGAAAACCTGTCGGTTAAGCGCTTTAGTAAAAATATCCGCTATTTTCCCTTCTGAAGATACATGAGTAAGCTCGATGTTCTTGCGCTCCACATGATCACGTAGAAAGTGGTGTCATACATCGATGTGCTTTGTTCGTGTGTGATGTACTTGATTATTCGAACACACATATTGCGCTGAAATGACATAGGTTGCGCTGGTATCCTCTAGCATTGATCTTTTCTTGTCTTTTGTCACCGAAGGAGACACTTTCTCCCTCCTTGGCTTGAAATGAGAGTAGCCAATGTGGATCGTCCATCATAACACAAACAACCGCTTATAATGTATTCTCTACTCTTCATTTCAACCTGCAAATACAAAGATCAAGCTTTGATTTCCCAATGAAGCTTGCGTTTCGTGGGAACGTTACACATAGCTATTACTGCACTAGTCTTTTGGACTGGCTCATAATAACTTGGATCATTTAGATCAAGCACCATATGGGTTCGCGCTTCATGAAGCGCACCTCTGCGTGCTGAAGCGCAATCGTTCTCGACAGGTGAATGTCGACGACTTGTACGCTTGCCCTCAGGTGTAGCCATTGGCTTATAGGGCTTGTTTTTTAGGACTTTTAGTTCCTCACACTCACGCCTATCATGTCCATTTTTACCACAAAAAGTGCAGTAATGGTTACCTCTCACGTAACCATACTTCCCTTTCACTGGTCGAAATGGTGCTTTCTTCTCAAGTTTCATAGGCTGAGCAGGGGTTCGCGCTTGTTTCACATATAAGTGGTGCGCTTTTTCCCCATGAAACCATTCTTTGGTTTCGGGTGGTTGTTCCTCAAGAACATTGACTCTTCTTTTTAAATGAGAGTTTTCACTCTTGTAGGCAGTCAAGTCTTGTTCAAGTGACTTAAGTTTCTCAGAATAGTCACTTGTTTGAGGAAAGCTGATATTAGAAGAAGACTCATGGGGGTCATAGCCCAGTCCAGGTCCAGCTTTGACAAAGACTGTTTGAGAAAGAGACCTTGCCTCTACTAGCTTAGTCAGGTCGTCAAGCTTGGAGATAATCTGATCAAGCTTTACGTCCTTAGTTGAGTTAGAGTTCCTTTCCAACCCGTTTCCATGACAACGCTCACAATATTTAGAAAGGAGTTTGGGCTTTTCATGCAAATGCTTGGAAAGCTCAACTATAACTTCTTTTTTAGAATTAAGTTCAACCAACTGTTCTCTAGCTTCAGTAGCTAGAGACTTGTGTTCAACCATCAGTTCTCGTAAAAGGAAAACAAGGTTGCGCTTAGGCAAAATGTCAAGGTTTAGATTGGCTACCTCTATTTCAGATCCAGAGTCTGAATCGGATCTATCACCATGCGCTCCATCTTCAGATTCATCGTCTGATTCTCCCCTAAGCGTGACAAATGCTTGTTTAGGGGGCTGCTTGTTGGAGCTCGAGCTTGGATTTACCTTGGCATGAGGACACGCCTTGGATAGATGTCCCTTTTCATTGCAATTGAAGCATGTAAAGTCCCGGACATCGCGCTGCTTGGCTATTGGATCGCTCTTGAATCCACCTTGCCTTTTAAAGAACTTCTTCACTACCTTCATCAACATGGAAACATCACAATCGTCATCTATATCGTCTCCCTCATCCTCATTTTCCAGCTTCTGGAGAACTCGAGAGAGTTTGAGTGCCATTCCCCTGGTTTCCCTTTCCGAGTGTTTGTCTTCGTTATCCTTGATCTCCTGTACCTTAAACTTTCCTGCAAGCACAGAAATAGGGAGCTCTCATGTCGCTTTGGATTGGAGAAGAATCTGCTTGAGAGTAGCATACTTGGAATTCACCCCATGGATGAATGCCATTGAGTACTCCCATGGTTTCTTTTCCATTCCAGCTGACAACATTTTATCATATAAAATTTGACACCGAGAGTGGTAGTCGGAGACAAGCTCGTTTTCACCCATCTTAATAGCACAAAACTCTCTATTAAGTTCAAACAAACGGTTGTCTTTCATGTCCTCGCTACCGGAATGCATGTTAATAATCGCAGTCCACATTTCCTTAGCGGAGGGTAGAGACATCACCTTATCAATGTCCTTCCTGGAAAGCGCATTGAGGATCAACTGTTTTGCTTTTGCGTTTTTCTCCATGAGTTGATACTCCTTTGCTTCCCACTTAGAATCGTCTGTCTCTGTGATCGTTTCATCGCCTTTTTTGATGATCTTCCAGCATTGATAGTCCGTTTGCTGGATATAGTTCTTAGTCATCGTTAGCCACCATTCTAGTTCTCCTTCAACAAGTACGTGGGGCTTTGCGAGGGAAATGCCAAGGTTGAAGTTTGCCATGTTCTTACTCTTCAAAATCCTTTTGATCTGCAAAAAGGATTAGTGCAAATAGGCTAACCTATTGCTCTGATACCAATTGTAGGTTCGTGTTTATGCATCTATTGTTCAATGTCTCTAAAGTTCATTAAGCTTTAGATGCGCTTCTCCAAGTATATAATTGTGCTTTTATACTTAGAGATGCGCTTGACCTTTGTAGAACACTTAGTAATCGATTAACTAATGTCCTTAAGTGCGGAAGAGGTCAGACAACAATAAAGCGCACTTTAAGTATTTAAAGCGCACTTCGATTTGCACACAAAGAGTTATCAAACGGTGAGAACCCTAAGTCACTAATTGACTCGGGATAAAACTCACCACTACTATGTATTGATAGAAGAAGGTCACAACTCTAGCTTCAACTCTCTAAGCTCACTCATAAACTCTCTTCTTACAACACTCGAATTCAGCTCTAGAACAATGGCACTTCACTCTAGATTACAAATGAGTCAACACTAAGCTCTCCTAGATTCTCTCTGATTTTCCTTACTTTGTAACCCTAAAGAATGAATGCTACAGTCCACTATTTATACAAAAAACTTAAGATACAACCCACACTTAATTTCGTGTAACAAACTTAGACTTAGCAAGCTGTCACCTCATCAATCTGTGCGCCTTGATTAAATTGCTAGAGATAATCAACGACTGGAATCAATTCGGTTTTTGTTCTTCAACTTGTTGATCCACGCCACATTAGCAATCTGTGCCCACCTCGCTAACTAACTCCTCCACGCTGGCGATCCCTGGTTTTGCGTCTCAAAGACAATCAAGTTCTTCTCTCACCTCTTGTGCACACAACTTGAATTCTCCCGCTCACTAGCCTTCCCTTGCATTTCGACAGTTTTCTTTTGCGACGGCGTGCCCCCTGTGCTACAGTGGAACCTCGTGATCAACTTTTCTACAACTTCATTCAAGAGCGTCTTCAACGCCTTAGAAGCTCGATCACTCTCACTTCCTGTCTTGAATGGAATTATTTGAACACCTTTTACGAAACTCGGTTTCTTTGCTTGGTGTAAAGCGCGACTGAGGCCAGTCGAAGCGCATCTCTAAGTGACCAAAGCGCATCCCAGCAGATCTTATAATAACCTGGGAAGCTTAGAAACACTAAGAGATTAGATAGATTAGTTTGTTATCATCAAAACAAAGAGAAATACATTGAGCTTTAATATGACTACCAAAGCTCAACTAACAAAATGTCTTTCTCTTTTTTACCCTTATCCCTAACCTAGTTCTACTACATTCCTCTCTCTGTGTAAGGAAACCATATCCTACCGATGAGATTGCACCGTCCGTGAGCGAAGGAGGGGGAAATATGTCGGTTCCAGGGATGGAGAGTCTAATTCCAATGAGATTCAGTGCAAGCAGAGAGTTCTTGAAAGCGAAGGAGAAGAAGAGGGAGAGGGAAATGAAAGAGGCGGTGAAGAGGGGGAAGCTTCTGCTCAGTGTCGATGAGACAACGGTATTCACGATGTAGTAGTTGATATGAGCTTCGGCAGAGATGATGGGAAGAGGAAATCTGGGAACAACCTGCATAGCCAAGCTCGATAACCACCTATAGTTGTGACGGTGAAGAGACTCGATGCCACCAGAAACGCCAAAGTCACTGAGAAAAAAAATTCTTCTTTTTCATCTAACAAATACTATTCTAGGTACTTTTACTAAAAATAGACCTCTAAAATTTTTGCCAAGTGATAAAATTGATAAATTTGTTCATTTTTTTATTGTATTTGTCTCCAAAAATGAATAGTTTTTACAAATCTATGGTCTACCTAGTAATATTGTAGGTATTTTTAATATAAATAACTAAAAAATGATTTTTTTAAAAATATATTATTTCAACAGATTTTATTCAATAATTTAATAGATTTAAGATGAACGATGATTTTCTTGTTTTGTCTGCCTTCAAATATATACAAAAAATCTACTGATTTTTTGTCTAACTAGTACTATTTTAGGTATTATCACTGAAGAAAGACCTCTAATTTGTTTTCCCAGACGATAAAATTGATGAATTTGTTCATTCTCTCATTGTGTCTATCATCGGAAAAAAAAATTGTACTAATTTATGGTCTACCTAATAATATATTTTCTATTTGCACTAATATAATACCCTAAAAACATTTCACATCTATGCCGGGAATTAATTTATCGCAAATAATTTTAGCCCAGGTCAACTCAAATCCTTGATCAGCCACTGGTCACCGGTGAGACTTTCGACCGTCATATGGACCGTGTCGGAGCTCTCTATCACCCAAATCTGTTTCCGGGTAAGGTATATTTTTAAGCAAAGGAGGAAGAGAGGCTCGTCATTACAATTACCAACCAATTGGCAGCGTATTCACCCGATTTGTAGCCAATTGGTTCTTATTCACTGTAGATTTAAGTTGTTCGTAATTTTAATTACACTATAATCTGATTAGTTCATCCAATCTCTTGGTTTTAGTACATGGTTGCACTACAGTCAGCGGCGGATTCAGGGTATTACGGGGTCCTGTGCCCCCCGTTTATCCGATCCCGATAATTATATTCAGTGGAAAAAATGAAAAAAATAGACATAATTTAGAAAAATTACTCTATAATAATAAAATTTTCGAGTTAAGGTGGTAAACTCTTATTGTACTTGGAAAGGTCTTTAGTTCAATTCTCATATACATCCAACCTTTCTTATTTTTGATATTTTATGATTAACTTTCACTATATTTTTACCAAATGATTATATTTAATCTTATAGATATATTTTATTTGTTATAATTACTAAATTAATAATAAAATTCATTATTATTATATATTATATTAAAAAAATTGTAACCCCCTTGAAAAAATCATAAATTCGCCACTAACTACAGTGGTTAGGTTTTCTAGCATAGTGCCATAACTACCGAGTTGTTTTAGGGCGGGATCTGTTTTCTTACACAAGGAGAGAAAGAAGAAGGTTAATGACAAGGGTAGAGAATTGTATTTTTTTTAAATGACATGGGTAAAATTGTCTTTTAGTAGTCTTAACAAATTTTTTGACCGATTCCATCCATGGATGGTTGTGGTAATAAATTATAATTGGGCGTGTTTAAATAATTTTCCATATACGAGTGGTTATGTGCAAGTTTTGAAAAATAACAGGTGGGTACAAAAACCTTTAGATATAAACCTCAATAAAATGGAAAAGTGTAAAGGCGAAGACACATAATATTAGTGTAAAATGATAATGAACAAAGAGTTGTTATGGATTAGAATATATTTTTCGGTCTATCTCTTTGCATTCCTTTCTCTTCCTTATTTTAGATCTGGATATCGACCCCGCTTCAAAGAACCGTCGATGCTACATTGCCCGCTTCGACCACTGCCATCCTTGCTTCCGGTCGTCGTCACTTTCCCCGCATAGTGCCATAACTACCGAGTTGTTTTAGGGTGGGATCTGTTTTCTTACACATGGAGAGAAAGAAGAAGGTTAATGACAAGGGTATAGAGAATTGTATTTTTTTCAAATGACATGGGTAAAATTGTCTTTTAGTAGTCTTAACAATTTTTTTGATGGATTCCATCCATGGATGGTTGTGGTAATAAATGATAATTGGGCGTGTTTAAATAATTTTCCATATACGAGTGGTTCTGTGCAAGTTTTGAAAAATAACAGGTGGGTACAAAAACCTTTAGATATAAACCTCAATAAAATGGAAAAGTGTAAAGGCGAAGACACATAATAATAGTGTAAAATGATAATGAACAAAGAGTTGTTATGGATTAGAATATATTTTTCGGTCTATCTCTTTGCATTCCTTTCTCTTCCTTATTTTAGATCTGGATATCGACCCCGCTTCAAAGAACCGTCGCTGCTACATTGCCCGCTTCGACCACTGCCATCCTTGCTTCCGACCGTCGTCACTTTCCCCGCGTCCGATCGACGCCATTTCCTCGCTTCCAGTATTACTCTTTCTTTGAGAAAACTTGGAGTGTGGATATTATTAATTGAAATAAAAAAAGTGAATCTCATGAAAGAGATATGAGATCTATAATTTACTTTGGTTTATACGCATCTTGTTAAGATTTTTTATTAAAATGAAAGCACCCCTTAAAACCAATCAAAATGTTGACAAGTCTCCTTCATCATCCATGACACTCACACCTTACTTTCCGGCTAATAAGTAATAGTGTACAAATACTCATAAATTCATTCACTTTTGATCAAAATTCGAGCAATTTTGATGAAAAATTCATGCACTTTTGATTAAAATCCATTTACTTTCAATTTAAACAAATCATGTACACAAACATTCTTAAAATTCATGTACTTTTGATAATAAAAAAATGTCCGCATTTTTATAAAAAAAGTGAGATGTACAACGCTCATAAAAATCATGCACTTTTGATAGAAATACATGCACTCATGATCAAATCCAAGCACTTTGTATGGTTTTCTAATATGTGCTCTAATTTCATATGATAAGCATACTCAATAATTAAAGAAACTAAATTTAAGAAAAGAATAAATTAACCCATTACAACAAATAATTAAACCTAAACTATCATCTATACCAAAAACTTTCTACTATTACACTTGAAGACGTTCGAAAAATTCAAACAAGATTAACAAGTAACAAAAGTAACAGAGATGTAGCTATTGATCGCGATCAAAGGTTTTCCTTCTCCATTTTTTCTCTCCCTTTGTGAATGTTCAAACTTATTTATAGGGAGAAGTAGTGTTGTGTAGTTGTGAGCTGTTTGGGACACATGTAAGACCTCGCAGCTGCACGACTTCCGTAACTCCACTTCCGTGTCAAGCTCTTATTGGGATGCAAGGAGGGACCCATCCAACTACAATAAATGATATATCGGATACCGCGATCCATAGAAATCCTTAACCTATGCCCTAGAAATTCCATTTGATAAAGGTACATGCACTTTTGACCAAAATGAATGCGCTTTAGATTCAAACTCATTCAATTTTGATATAATAAAACCACATGTACAACCACCTCATAAAATTCAGGCACTTTTGATGAAAACTCATGCACTAATGACCAAATCCATGCACTTTTGATTACAGTACATGCACTTTTGATCAAAATTCACACACTTTGGATGGAAACTCATGCACTTTTGACAAAAGCTGTAACACCCCCAAATTACCTTGGGAATATTACCGCCAGTAAGCCTGAATTATCGACCCGAAGTTACTAATGCTTAAAAAATTAAATGTAAAAACAAATACTTAATATATTAATAATAAATAATTATCTTACAATGCAAAACCAAATCCCCAAAATAATAATATAGAAGAAGACTTAATCATAAAAAGATCGTAACCTTTTTTAAACTGAAAAACAAAAGAAGCAATCTTCAACTGCCCTGCACCCTGAAATCTTCAATCCTTGAAAATACCACCTGATGCGCCGTAATGAGATGGATGAAACCAGCCAACCATAAGAGAAAAAATAGTGGTTGGTTAGTCGAGAGACTATGCAGTGGGATTTTATGTGATGCTCTAATGTAGTCGTATCTAGTTAAACATAACGATTTCTTGAATAAAAGCCGATAACCGAGACAAATCTGACACTTCCACGGAATAAGGAAGAGATATAATAATATATATATAACAAGAGAAGACACCAAAGAAATTGAGTCTTATGGGAAGATATTAATATAATATTAATATTATAACTGTGTGGGAACATTTTATATAATTCACAACAATAGGTTTTGAAATCACCTCCATGGACAATTGGGTCAACGACCAACTCACCGCATACGTGTTGTGCGAATTTGGATTGGAAAGATGACTTACTTAACTGGGAGGCCAAACAATTTTCCAAGTTGTACTAATTGTTCAGAACACATTAGTTATGCACATGAGTGCTTATCTTTGTACTTCCAAAACGATTTTACGTTGAAGCTTTTAATGATGTTTCGCAATGAGAACGAGAGAATAATCCCGATAATCAGCACCAGCTGTGTGCACCACCCTTATATAAGGATAAAGGTATGGTCATGACCAAAAAGGCTATTAGGGCAAAATCCTCCTAATACCTATTATAAAGAAACCACTAGACCTCACGAGGTACATAGTGTTCCTACGAATACTCGTTCTAACTATATAATATATAACCACAACAATCCACAACAAGTCCATCTATCACCCTAAGGTAATAATATATTCATATATATATAGTATATTCACTATATGCATACAACGTAAATAAAATTTATTTTAGGTTATTAAAGTTCCTAACACACAAGAGAATAATATTTTATACCAACTTAATATAACAACCAATTTATTGTTAATTAAGATAAATATGGAATAAAAAGAAATAGATAAGCAAGAGCGAACCGCCACTTGCCTTAGTTACGAGAAATGATCGGGGTCTAAGATGGAGTTTGGAACCTTGTAAACGAACTCGATCTTCATAAATTCCGATCAAAAGCGATACCCAGACACGCGAATAAGATTATAATTAGACTATGCTTGATATAATTATCTAACTAAATTATATCCATCCAATTACAAATAATGAAATAAACTAAATTTATTAAATATTATTATTATACTCAATATATATATTTATAATATATATATAATTAGTCATATCATTAGTTGTCAATTAAAAGAATCTAATATGCAGGAATTGGTCCTCTTCTTCGTTTATAAATGTATGATATATGATTAAACATATCATTAGTTATCACTTAGAAGAATCAAATTATGTATGGATTACAGTAAGTGAACTAACAGGCAAAGCAAACGAAACAAGGGAAATCAACTTGGCAACTCACCGGAGGTGATGGCGGCGGTCTTGCGGGCGGCACGACGGCGGCTCCGGGGATGACGACAACGAAGAGGACGGAGGTGAAAACGACTGGATTCACTGGTGGTCGGACTACTGGTCGTCGGAGGCGGTTCGGCTTCACCAAAATGGAGGCTCGTCGACTTCACCGGGAAGAGGAAAACAAGGGACGACGGCCTGACCGGGAAAACAGAGGAGGAAGGTCTTGCCGGAGCTGGTGGAACGGAGCAACTAGGCTCACCGGAGTACTTGATGGAGGGAGGTGGAAGGTAGGCGCTGATCGACTACGAAGGAGTAGGGAAAGAAGTGCTTTGTGAATTGGTACGGAGAATAAAAAGAATAATAAAAATTTGGAACGGAGATGGGTTTATATAGTGGAAGGATATGCATATTTAAACTCTAATTTTAATTATGGAAATCAATTAATAAAGGAAGATCTACCCTTATTAAATTCATGGAAACAACATAAAGAATAATATAAATAATAAATTATTTATATTGTCTTATTCACAATTGTTTAACTAACTAGAATCTGGGCCCGTACGAAGTGCTATTTTCTTGTGTTTTCCTACATGTCATTTGGAACAACCCCTAATATTGGTAGAACAATTCATTATGTATTCTTTCATTTTTTCCGTTATTTAATATCGGTAGAACAATTCATTACTCTCTTCTATGTGAAATGTAATCAACATATGTATGAGACCATTATCGAATCAAATTAAGGTATCCACGTAACTTTTATAGGCCCAAGATCAAAATGTCCATTTTTAAACATACAACAGATATAGCATAAAGCTTGATTAGCACATTTGTAAGTTAAAGTTAAAACTTACTCAGGTTTGCCTTGCTTATTATCTCGCGACCTTGTGTTGTGTAATGTTGTCATCAAAACACCTGCCATACTGATAAACACATATCACATACAAACATTAAGCAAGCTTTTTTTTTCAGGCAATTTGTTTATTGTATAGTCAATATAACAAAAACACCAACCGGCGAGTAATCTAGATTGCAGAAAATATTACAAGCAAAATGCATTGCCATTAAGTTTACGGAAACATTTATCATTCAACCAGAAACAAATCGAACTCACCTCTTTAGCAAGACTTTTCTCATTCAAAAACCAGAGATCCAACTGAATAGACAAAGGAACTTAATAGACATGTTTTTGACTGGCCCTGTCAATCGGATAATGGGTTGGTTACTTTTCTTAAATGACCCCTGCTTTTAGGTTAAAACAGTAAAAATAATATTGTTTACCATCAACCAGGTAACATCATACAAAAGTTACATCATATGGTCCATAACTAGCCCTGCAATTGCAATTTCCCATAGATCATTAGGAAGGTTAATTAACAGATGATCATGTTATGTGACACTCCACCTCTTTAACGTTTCAATAAATACAAGTGAACACTCATCATGAAGGTACAGAATTCGAGAAAAAGTCATGCAGGGAAACCTCTATTTAAAGATTTATAATGACAAAAGCTGGGACTTGTGGTCTATTCCATTGAAGATGAAGGTTCCACACATGGGGCTGAATTGCTCGGTGATCAGTTGTAAGCAAATATAGTAAAGGATGAGCTAAGTGTAACTTTTATCTTAATTAACATCTGATGTTGTCGCATTCAAATCCAATACAAAACAAAAGAAAATCTGAAATTTGGTAAAGCAACAGTGCCATATATAGAGTTTACGTATACAGAACAAAATTTACTCACATGACACCAATAACAGCAGGGTGAAAAGTAAGAAAATGGAGCTTACTCAAAAACTTCCTGCTTGCATTGCTACAACCAAAGTAGAACTTTGACTACCTAGACCTCCAAAGATCACGTTCCTCCTACCCAAAATCCATGCGAAACAGCGGAATCAGTGATTGTAAATCGCCAAAGGAAACAATAGAACAGAAACAAAACCTATCCAAACCAATATTCAATACAATCCAGATGTTGCGACACTGAGTTGCTGTTCAGTAAGACGGCTGCAGAAAGACCATGAACAACTCATGTTACAAATATTCAGATGGAAATACTTTGAAATTTAAGCATACTTTGTACTTGCACCACCTAGTTGTTGCATGAGGTTGCTTCACCAAACCTTAAAAATAACAATTACATATTCATATATGCAGCCTGCAACACATACTATCACACATCTCGAGACAGGAATTTCAATCAGATGACATAAGTAAAAAAAGAGAACAACAGAGGACAAAGCAAGTACTTAGTATAACACTGTCACTGTCACTAACGTTTTGCATCTTTTCTTTCTATCATTTTTTACTTTCCATCTCACTTCTGTTGCAGTTGTTGATTTAATTTTCCAAATATTGTGTAGAGTGCAGACACATGACCGCTTAATAAATCAGATGTAAAACATACCTCCCAAAACTTTTTCTCTTTTTCCTACCTTCAACCAGTACGGTAATATTAGTTTTTTCTAGAATCTTGCTAAGCTTTTATGCAAGTTTTTTGAAATTGTTTTTTAATTCCTACAGTGTGTTTTTGCAGCAACATTATAGCATATTTGCATTTCTTTATGAATACAACAGTTCATAGGCATACCGCAGTAATAGTTCAATTTTCTAACAGATGGACAATAATAGACAAAGCAAAGTGCGTTGTCACTAACCTTTTGCATCTTTTCCTTCTGAAGTTGACGATCCATCTCAGAAACATATAAAAATCTACAGAACTAGGTAGTTCTTGTTAAATATGATTACTCCATATCAAGGGGTGAAGTATGGATCATATAGTCGAAACGGGGCTTATACTGTCATCGAAGCGGCCAAATTGCATGTTGGATGTCATAAGCCCATTGTCCATGTGCTCACGTGTATAGATGCTAAAAATTAAAAGCTATACATAGACAAATGATATGTGGAGTTTGTACATAGGAAAATAATAAAGGGTGGTCAACCAATCACATATAAACATCCACAAAGCCGATTCCTGTAATGCAAACACTTTGCTTCACACGGTCACCATACATATCAATCCACAGTTTGTCAGAAACCATAAAGGTGCAAATTTAAAACAGCCAACCTGATAGAGTATTTTAAAAGAAAAGATGAAATTCAAGGGATGTGCTAAAGCCATGAATGTTTTCTTAGTTGGTAAAGAAATTAAAACTGTTGCATAACATTATTATCACTCTTTCCTCTGCCAAATTACCAACAACCATCTTTATTTTGTAGCCAGTTGCTGCCACTGTTGTTACTTTAGACTGATCTTCAATATCTTCATAACCTTAATAAGGATTGAATGAAGATTAGTGGGATGTATAGTTAGTCTTTTTTACTTAAAATATCCTTTTAATATATACACACCTTTCCTCTTGACTTTGTGGTGGAAAAGTTGTTATTAGATCTTGTTTGCCCTTTAAATTCCGTTGTCTGTTTGATGTATTTGTCCTGCAACTTCTTGTTCACTGCGCGCAAAATGATTTATAGTATTTATAATATTTTTATAGTCATGGTAATGCAATAATGTTGATGCTTTATTTCGTACCTTTTTTTGCTTAATCCGTTGAAAGCTTCCTTGAAAACTATATGGTTGTTCTTTATTTTGTAGGAGGAGAACTTTGAGGCTTTCTGGATCCGTTACACGTGACATTGCCACATATAGTCGTCTATGGGAGAACACTGGCTTCGGAAAATAAAGGTCTACATGTTTCAATGATTGGCCTTCTCTTTTGTTAATTGTCATTGCAAAACATGGCCTGATCGGAAATTGTCTCCTTTTCATTACGAATGGCCATTTTGTTTGTGCTGAGCTCAGTGTGATTTGTGGAATGACAACCCTTTCTCCCATACATGTCCTTATCATGATCTCTGCCTCCACTACCCAATCTCCTAGATGGGTGATAATCAGGCATGTTCCATTGCATAAACCTTGTGTCGGGTTTAAGTTTCATAGTAGCATTACCGGTAGGCCTTCCTTGAGTGTTAGAGCATGTTTTGGCATTCTTGTTACACCAAATGCAGTGTTTTGTTTTATAATTTGATTTGTTACTTTATTTACCCTGTTGAAAATGTTATCTGAGTTGCATACCTGAGAATTCAAGAATGTTAAGGAATTGAGTTGGATGCATGTGTTGCTGATCTTGTATGTCTGTCGATGCCATGCAAATATCGTTTGAGCTTTTGTATATCTTGACAGGCCCTGTTAATGCTTCAAACATGTGTGCATTGATCTGATCTGCGTCATAATTCAATGGTGTTAGAATTGCACTTTCTTTCAGATATTATGTGTTTGTTTGATTTTTCTTGAATTCTCGATATATTTGGTCTACCAGTTGTTGAATCGGGTTTTCTTTTTGATTAATCAGGAATTGGACTGGAATCCGTATCCATGACTCTTCATCCTCATCTTCCAAAGCTATTGCTGGTGCACTTCCTTCTCCCACTTTCAATATCCATTTGTTGAATTCTTTTTTCTTTGTATCTATTTCACCATTATTTTTCATTTCATTGACTCTCATATTCTGCATCAAAGTGAAGACCTCGCAGCTGTCCCATAACGCGAGTTGCTAATGTTGGCTTGTACAATTTCCTGTCGCTTTCCTTTTGTAATGACTGGCAAAATCTGCCTGAAATCTCCTCCTAGTTGCAACGGTACACCCCCAAACAGCTTTCCCCTGTTACTATCACTCTTAATTCCCATAATGTCCTACAATGTTCTGTTTAATGCTTCAAACACGGATCTTTGAGTCATAGGTGCTTCATCCCATATTATTAACTTGACCTCATGCATCAGTTGCGCCAGATGTGAATTCTGTGTAATGCCACATGTGATGTGTTCTTTCAACTCTAGTAGTATGATGAATCTGCTATGTGATGTTCTTCCGCCTTGTAGGAGTAATGCCGCTATAATTGTTGGAATTTTTTTATAGCTAGAAGTGTTTAATCCTTATAAATGGAGTATAACACAACCCAGAGACGTAAGTTAAAATATGTAAGATATAGTATAACACTTTGCAAATTAATATTATGAGAAGATTAAAAAAATATTGTAAAATACAATTTATTAAGCTAGTTTACACACTTTCAATATGAACTTACTGTTTTCCTCCCCTGTTTCTAACAAATGTAAGGCTTGCAAGACATTGTCATGTTGTGCATTTTGTTTGTATTA